>NC_021162.2:72520378-72548503 GCF_000331145.2 Cicer arietinum
AGAATTGAAAGGAAAAAACAATATATTTACATGAACACAAAATGTATATTTAAATCTTATTTTCTTCTACTTTGCGGATCTACCTATCTTTTACACATTCTTTTAACATTCTTAAAACTAAAAATAGAATGAGGCTACAAAATGTTGAAGATGGTGGCCAAACTAATGACAATAATTTTTTAAAACAGCCACCCATCTATTTGTGGTAGTGGCTTTTAGATGTTGTCTACTTTTATATTCTCATTAATGCAAGTGGAAGATGTTCTTTGTGATAAGTTAATTTTAGATATTTGAGCTGTGGTCCTAACAAAGTTACATGCTTAGCTCTAATTAAATTATGTGAGTAGAGTTTGGCTTATGAAAGCAATAAAAATGAATCTTCTTAAATTAGAATTCTAAATTATTATTATTCTTTTTATAAACATATATTATTGTGGTAGAGTTTTACTGTTTAAGCATCTACGGATAAAATTATAAATAAAATGTCCCTAAAGTGAAATCATATAAAATTTCTAGGATAGAATGATTTGGAAGAATACTAGTATGTCGTATACATAACTAACAACTCATTTATCAAATGAGCATTAGGGTGAATCGTGCATCTTAATAGTTGATTCATCATGAACCATCAATATAAATATCTTTCCGTTTTGTTTTGTGAAATAATTTGGGCTCAATAATTTGATAATTTGTTAATGGAATAGAAAAATTGAAAACGGCACTCTTTTTTTAATCTGATTTTCTTCTTTTTTTATACTTTTGTTTAAAAGTGTTGAGAAATTAATTATAAAAAATTGTGATATTTAATTCAGATAGTGTTAATTTGTTTTGGAGACTAGAAGTATATTGTTTGTTATTGGATATTTGACAAAAACCTATATTTTGTATAAAAAAAAGTTCATAATATATAACTCTTTAATTATTATTAGACAATAATTGTATTTTTTTTAAATTATTGTTTTTTATTTGTATTGCTTAATGTATTTTTCCAACATAATTTTACTGCCCTTCGTAAACTTTAAATTGGATGAGAAAGTAAGATATACGATAGTGGAAATGTTTGTCCTTCCAAAAGTTGTCACTTTCACTTGAAAAAATTTAGATAAAATTCCAAGCAAAAGCAAATCTATTAAGTTGGAATCAAATCCATTCATATATAGTATACATGTGTTGTGTTCTCAATTTGCACACATCCCAATGCATACACATGGAGAAGCATGTCCCTTGGTGCTCTCGTTTGAAACTACACCAAACAAAAACAATCATACACACAGTATTTTAGTTTCATATAAATGCCTTCACGCTTCAAGTTTGAGTTGTTTTTCAAAGCCGGCCATATATATTTCTTTTAGGTGTTAGAATAATAGTAGTAATAGAATATATATATACGCACATTATTGTAAGGAGAATAAATTCTTTATACTATAGTACTTTAAATTGGCTCAAGGAGCCGTTTGAATTTTGGTGAGGTGTAGATTACTAGATTCTGTCCCCTTCACCTTAGGCCATTGAACTACATTTTTATCTAGCCGTCTAAATTGTTTTTAATTATGTGACCAAAATTGTTGCCTAATTAAGGCACTATGAGTAACTTTTTTTACTTATAGTAATCCATTGTGGCACCATGTGCCTCCTCTTTCGTAACCTTTTGTTACTTTTCCAACCTTTCTTTTTTGATAACAGCCTTTGTCACCTAATAATTATACATTGTATAAATACAAAACTATATGTAATCAATAACCACTACTAAAAGGAGGCCTTTTAAAAAGCAATAACTAAAAAGAGAGAAAGAAGCTAAAAGAGGGAAAATCAGTGAGAGAAAGTTACAGGAAAGGACCACATACTAAATATCCTTGTTAGGGTGATTTTAATCGAACACATTTGCTGTCTTGAAAACTACTTAAATGAATTTGTTAAAGTGTATGTTTCATATGACGGTGTCTTTATCAAAATCACGATAAATATTTTATAAAATTTTAATAGTTTCTTGTAATTATTCTGAAAATTTTAATTGTGATATTAAATATACATAAATTATATGTCATTAAAACTAAAAAGAGATGAATTTATACATATACTTACATAATTTAATAATATAAAACATTATAATATCTACGAGTGTGGTAAAATCAAGGTGAGTGCAATATTTTTCCTCTAAATATGTGATATTAATGATATAAGTTATTTGTTAATTTGAATCATTAGATACTAAAATAAGATGAAAAATTAAATATCACACTAAAAAGACAATCAAAATAACATCATATACAAATAAATAACGTAAAAATTCAAAATAATTTTTTTATATAGAAACGTCTTATTTAAATGATAATGAGATAAAAAACGATCCATAGAAATGACTCCAAATTAAAAATAATAGCTCAAAAACACCTATTTTTCGTGAGGTAGTTACCATATTTTGCAATTTCTTTATAATAATTGTTTTGTCCCCGTTATTAAAAAAGAAAATAACGATGGATATCTTTCTTCTTATTTCTCTACGATGTCATCCATTTCTTATTTGTTTTTTTGTTGTCGCTGGCTGGAAGATAAATTTAAACACGAACCTAATTAACCGACATGTATTGTATATTCACAGTATATATTCCCCCAACATGATTTTCAAAGAAATACCGTAGCATCTTTGAAATATATATAGTATGAATTTAACCGTAAAGAATTATTGTTATTATAAATTTTTAATTTTTAATATAATCATCTTTAGAGTCATGTACATAAATAGTTGTAATTAATTAATAATATAAAAAAAATTATACCATAAATACATGACAATTAAACTCATATAATATTCACCAAATTAATTAAAAATGCTTTTTTATTTTGTATTATAAATTTCTCTTTATTTCGATGCTTTATTATGGCTACTGCTCGTTTGTTACAACTTATTTTTTAAATTGTCAATTTTTTTAAAAAATAATCACGTTTATGAATCTTTATATGTCTGTTACAGTCTTTAAAAATATTCTGAATTTGAAAATAATTTAAAAGTTGTTTAAAAAGATAATCTCAAAATTATTAAATAGTAAAATCATTTTTGTATAATTTATAACAAACAGATCCTAAAAATATAAAAATAATTTAAAAATTGTTTAAAATGATAAGTTGTTTTTAATATATTTTCAAAAATATCAATTATATTACTGTTACTTTTTTTATAAAATAAAATAAAAACATTATTATAACAAAAATTTAAAAATTTCACTACAACATATAAACACAAAAAATTTATACTTTTTAAAATACCTCTTAAAAAAATCTCTAAATTATTAAATACCAAAATCATTTTTGTTTTTAGTAAAATACCTTGAATACTTCTAACTCAAAATTTTAACAACGAGAAACGTCTCTTATATGTTATAGGGATCTTTTTTTAGTGTAGATAGAGTTGCTTCCAAGTTCTAACTCTTCTCTTGTTTTTTCTATGATGAAGGGTCACTTTCTTTAACTTTAAATTTTAGTAAGAGAAGCATCCAATGCGTCACCAAGAGGATAACACTGATAGGTATTGAAGTTTTAATTTATTGATATTTCCATTGGGATTTTATCTCGTCATCTCAAATTTCTATGAGATGTCATGGTTATTAGGTTCATGCTTCATCATTCCTAAAATGTGCCCCACGTTTTAATCATTTTCCATCTAAAATCTTCATAAGGCAGTTAGGTAAGGCTTTTAAATGAATCCATGATATATATACATAATTAATTTTAATTAATTTTAGTCATCGATTAAATTATAAATAGTTAAAATTAAAATAAAAAATTATATAATCATTTTAAGTGATTATATAATATTTTCAATTATGATTATTCATGTAGAAAAGAAAAGATTTTTGCTATTGAATTAGTCAAGAGAATCTCCCCATCAATTTAAAAAAACTAAGGTATTCATATGTAATATATATTATTAGAGTATTTTCAATTGATTTCTTACATCATCATCTCACATCAAAAATAGTTAAGGCCAAATGTACTTTGTACAAAATACATTCCTTCCCTCAAAAATTGATTTAGTAAAGATGATTGATTATATTCAATTTATAAATAAAAGATTAATATAGTATCATAGTTTATCTCATCATTATTTACGTACCAAGTATAATAGTCTATGTGTGGGAGAATTAGTATATTGAAAAAATCTATATTTAATATTTTATAAAAATGACACCTTTCATCTTAAAAGTGAGTTTAATTTATAGGAGTAAATTAAATATAAAAAAAAATCTATTAAAAAAAAAAAAGAAAGAAATCACGTTAAAAGAAAAATCACTAAAAAAAATTTGACCTATACCTAAAAACCCTTTTAGTAACACCAATTAAACTCTAAATTTTTTTTTGACTTATACCTAAAAACCCTTTTAGTAACACCAATTAAAATCGTAGATATGATGACATATACCTTCCAACATATAATAGCCTATGGGTATAGAGGTATCGTATACCTTCAATTTTCTAAGTCTGTAGGTATTAGTACCAGTGACATGTATTTTAGTGTATGACATTTTTAAAGTTCAATGGATTTTTGCAAAAAAAACTAATAGTAATAATAATAACATATATTTTACTACTCTTCCACTTGTCAATTTTTTTTAATGACTTTTAATTTTTTAAATAGAATTTTATTATCAAGTTCATAACGATTATCGTTTTTTTTTTAAATTTAAGATGTTTGAAATTTAAAAATCTTGTTATATAAGTTATACTAATCAAATTTTTCTATTATGTAAGTCAATTGTTTGATTTATAATGTATAAAAAATAATTATTTATAAAAGTTTCATCGGTCGATTCGATATTTAAATTGTTGTGTTCATTCATATTATTTTTTATAGGTGTTTTTCTACGAATTTTAATATTTTTAAATGAACACACAATTATTATTTATTTTATTGACAATTTTTTTGGCTAAGATTTATGTAGTAATAGTTTTTGGATTTAAAAGTGATACACCGACCGTCATTGTAACAATTAATCATAATACTTCAATTCATAAAATAGATGTATAATTTATTTATTAATTTATTTATTATGTTGTCAACATGTAATTAATTGTCAATAAAAAATAATTTTATACTGATGGTATATCAGCTTTAATCTCATGCTTCTTTGAACTAATCATTCAAAATATTGAACACAAAAAAGTTAATTAGAGAGATGACAAAGATTAAGAAATATTAATTAAATAAATAAAGATTATAGGACTGAAATTTAGTTAAAATGTATTTACCTCAAAGAAAATTAATTATAAACAGCTTTTTTGTTGTATTTATTCGAAGGTATGAATTAAATTTGCGATTTATTTATCACTCATCTATCTAACTAGCCACCAAATTAAGCGCCACTTAATGGTGAATTTTAATTATTATAAGAATTAGAGGAAGAAGGCGTCATTCATATAATTAATTAAGCCGCGTGGTGACCAAAAGCTCAATGGCCATCCAAATGGAAATCTTAGCTAAAATATGTAAAGCCAGATTTGCATTCCACGTCGGATATATATGGAGTTGGATTCCAATAGTTATCTAAATATGTATCCACGTATAGGTAACAATATTTTTTTTAAATTTAAGGATGAATATATCAATAAAAAGTATGAATTTTTTTTTATATAATTTATTATAAGAGTTTTTTTTACGAAATTTAATATAAGAGTTAGATGGTTCAAATTCATACAAAAAGAAACATACACTAAATTTAGGTCAATTATTTGAGTTGTTAGCTTTAAGTTTAAACTTTGTGGTTAAATTTATTCAACCTAAATCGAAATTTGATTGCTCGTATCCTTGTTAGTGAGGTCAATTCTTAGGCTTGTCACCAATTATTTAATTTCTCTCCCATTTGTATTGAGTTATATTTCATCAATAATATCAGTTGAGTTTGTTTTGGTAGAGAAATAAAAAAAGTTTAGCGGACACTAATGTAATATCACTATGTTTATCAGGTTAATGGCTTCATGCATATACGCCAAGAGAACTTTTGTTTGCTTTGGGTTAAAATAAAATAAAAACAAAAGTGGGCAGTTTTTTTCTTTAAGTCAATGTTAGTGGTTGCTAATTTTGTCCAGAGATGGAGAAAATTATTGCGGCTAGAGATCGAACTATATATGTCCTTCAACTTTTATCGTTGAACTACAACTATGTGACTCTTGTTCATTTACATTAGTGAAGATTTAAATTGGTCTTTAGCATTTTAGTCCCAAAAAAAATTAATATCTAAATTAATATATGACAATTTCATACAAGGGATATATATTAGTCTTTTCGTAAATTTGATCCAATTTTAATTGATTTTTTTTTGTTAAAGTGTCTTGATGACGATGATGATACATCAATTATCTACGTCTATATTAAATTTGATGATGTTTAAATGTTTTTGAGTAAAATTAATCTTTCTCTATTATTTTTAACTTGAAACTAAATATTACATATATTACGTATATTAAATATTTAGATGTCAGCAATTTTATGCTATCGACAAGGAGCATAAACTTAAATAAAAGTTGAATAATACGAATCACACAATTTAAATTTGGTGATGTGTTTTTGGTGGAGTGATGAGTTTTAGTGACTAAAAATATATTTATGAACGAGGAGAAGGGCTACATTAATGGAAAATAGATTAAAAATGGAATTGAAATTTTTTTAATTGAACAAATAGAGAAGTATGTGAGTTTTTTTATTAAGTCTTTTAAATTTTTTAAAGTTCTTCAAAACTCTTAATGTACTCGTTTTTTAAGATCTTTATAGTCATTACCGCATGAAAAATGTCATTTGAATATCAAAAGTAACATCTAACACCATATTTTTGTCTAAATTATAAATAGTGTATTCTTATATGATGTTGAATACGATGTAAAAATTGTTGGCAAATAACATGAATCTTTTTGCATATAACTCAATGGATGTTAAATAATTTTATTTCCATGTTACCATTTACCATATATTTTGTTAGCTATGTTTGTTGCTTGCACACCTAAGACATTGATGCAGAATGAATGTTACTTTGCAATATTTCTTCTTGTTTTCTTTAGGTTGTTCTTTGTACTTTTGTTGGATTCACTCCTAATTCGTCAATTTTTTTCTCTATAAAAACTTCTTGATATCCAAATAAGGCATGGATTTGAATCTCCATCTATCTCAATCATTTCCATCAAAATGTAGCATATGTGTTGAAAAATTGTCATTGTTTCCATTTGAATTCATTCTTATTTCACTCGTATTTAATCCTCACACTTCACTCGTATTTAATCCTCACACTTCACTCGTATTTTGATTAGAATCGAATCTTGATCTAAATACCATTTATTAGTTTTTTATGTTGCTCGCACACCACAAAATTTATAATACACACAATTGAATGATGAAAATGACTTGGTTATTTCATAGCTTGCAAGCTTTTATACATAGTTCATTCTTAATCAATTAACACATTTGCTGATTGAATCTAACCAATTAACTGATTGATGAGTTAATTAATTATAACATCCAATTTTTTTTCTTTTTTGAGAAGATAGATATTCTCTTTAAGAGTATCTAGATTTTTAAATTGAAAAGCCTGCGTTAGAATCTTCCACAGCAATAAATAATTTGTTATTTCTTGCGATTAATGCTGGCACTGAAGGATATAAGTGGGGAGATACATACATATCATAACGTTCGCGAACTTTAATGTACACGACACTAAATTAATGATTATTAACAGTTTCTGCTTTCGTGGGTTAGGCAAACTAGTGGAGTTTATTTGTTTAATTCAAGTGATGCCCGTTATAATAATAAGGAAAAATTGCTGAGTTCTCGACTACGATACAAATTAGAATTTTCATTTTAATTTACAAAAATACTATTACATATTTAATAAGAAACAAATGTATTATAAAAATTAAAAGAGTAAAACTATTATTTAAAGAGAACTCATAAATGTAATTTCCACTAATAATAATAATAATAAACTACTTTACAATGTAGAGTGTGGATAATTATACTTTCAAATCATATTAAATTTTAAATTTTGCCGTATAAAGAACGGGAGAAAAATATTAAATCATGTAAAAAATGTCCTACAGTATCCAATCTTACGAATATTATATTTTTTTAGTTTTTGTTTTGCGTCTTTTGACACAATAATTATTCGTTAAGATAATAGTTTGCCTTTACAAACCACGACGTCAGCCGGAAGCAATTATATGAAGTTATTAAGAAAACAACGAGAGATATATAGTACTCTCTTTTTGGTGTAATTAAGTTATAATTTATATGATAAATTAACTGATAATTAATAGTTTAAAATTAAAAGTTTAATTAATTAAAATAAAAGTATTCAATAAATTTAACTTTTATAATCGTAAAAAATGTCATAATTATACATACAATTATTTAATTTTAAATATATGTAGCTATAGAGAAGTCACCGAGAAGATATTTCTAAATTGTGCCTGGTGGTCGCCATTTGTATAATCTATGTACATGTATTGCCAAATGTATTCACAATAACAGAGAAGATGAAAACGGCTGGAAAAAATAAATAAGAATTCTTAAAAAATATAAACAAAAGAAGAAGATGAGAGCGTGGGAGAGCGTGGATAAGCCCAAAAAACTAAATTTTGTATATAGAAATATATGGGAGGGATAACATGTTCGCAACTATCATTAAGCCCAAAAAGACTTGCATACCTCTATGAAAGATAACATTATGATATGAGGAGGAAAAATAAAGAATAATAAAACTTCTATCATGGACATCTGAAAACTAAACTCTGCCAAACATGGGAAGTTGAGTAGTGATCCAATTTCCTCAAGATACCTTACATTTGTTGAACCAAAGAAAAACAATGGTGTCTAGCACTACACCCACATTGCACCAATCTCACAACTACATCAAAATCATACTTAATGTTAGTAATTATGAATCCTTTATCAAATTGCCAAATTATTCTGAAAATTGAATATTTGAACCATACTTTCAAAGATTGCAATTGGGCCCAACACAACTGACATTGAGTTGCTTAACCTATTATTTCTCTTCATTTATATTTATATGATCATTTTGTTTCATGAGACCATGGCATTGAGTTCCTTAACCTATTATTTCTCTTCATTTAAACTTATATGATAATTTGTTTCATGAAACCAATAATTGAAGGAGGTTTTGTGAATAGTAGTATTAAATATAATTAACTTAGTTCAAATTGGTTTATAATTAGGCCCATAAAATTTGATATTATTTTGCTTAAATCAAATGAAGGAATACTATCAATGTCTTTTTTTTTTAACTACTATCAATGTCTTTGCTGTCTAACAAACACTTCTAATGTGTATCACATATTTCATATCATATTTTGTTGGCCTAATTATTAACCAATTTCAACTAATTTTATTACATTTAATACTCTATTCACAAAATATCCTCAATTATTGTTCTCATGAAACAAATTCTGAAAAAAAATTGTTAGGTTAAGGAATGCATTTTTTTAAATGAGATTAATTGTAACTCCCTTATTTGAAACAAAACTAATATTTTTAATTAGGTGAAGTATTTAGTTATTTTTGCTTACATTTAAGTTCAGATGGACCACTATTCAATATTTTAACAATTTATTTTTAGAAGAAAAAAAATCTAACAAATAAATGGTGGTATCATTTTGTGAGGATTCAAAATGGAAGGATCATTGTCCAATATTACTATATCATATATCATTTGAGATTGGGCCGAAGCAATCTTGAGCTGGAGACCAACAACAATATCGGGCCTCACAATGAAAACTATTTATAAACAAACAAACCTCACAACTGCATCAATATCTACAATCTACCTTTGAGGAACACAACAATAGTCGAGACAAAATGCATCCTGCTAAATATGGATATGTCATAATAAGATATTAGTTAAAAGGAAAAAAAATGCTTTCCACAAAATCACTAGAACAACTTTGGAGGTATAAATTAAATTAAATTAAAATTTCAATTAGGGTGGCAAAATGAGTTAATTCTTCCTACTATCAATTCGTCTAAAAAAAAGAGTGACACGGGACCGATCAATTTAGATGGTTGAGTTGAAATTTTTGTTCCACCCCGTCCCGCCACAAGTTGGTGGGTTGGTTCATCAAAAGAATTTCTTTTAATTTGTATATTATAAAAATAATTATAACATTAATTTAACAACATAATGTAAAATGGATAATATTAATCTAGTAAAAAATACATCGATAATCTTTTAAGTTTAATTCAATTACTCTTTAAATTTTTTAAAAGAATTTCTTTATATTTGACCATTAAGATTACATCTCATTTTCAATGTTAGCATTTATGTTACGATCTATTTATAAAAATGTTTACTTTTGTAGCTACCTTAACAAAATGCATGTGACTTTTAAGATTTGGATGTATACACACAGACATGTTAATAATTGAGAATTTTCGAGAGAGAAAAATTTGCTATAAGAAAATATTGTGAGGATGGTTGAAGAAAATGGAGGTGGTGACAACTGATAACTATTTGTGGTATTGTCTATTGAGGTGATACATGTCCTACAATTAATGTGGCCAATCACCTGAAGTGACCGAACAACTAGTCCACAGAGGATGTACGGTCAAGATATGATGTTGACCATTTGACTTGTGCCGAGGTGAATGGATGAAAAGAAAACATGTGAAATTATTAATGGAGATATCATGCATGTGAAGTTTCAATGCATGCTTTCTTGATAATAACTATGGAATCAATATATTGTATGTTGCTCAGTCATGATTATAATGTTTTCATGAACTATTTTTAGTTTAGGAAGTAACTTAATTACTGCTCTCAATTGTTTGATTTTGATCCACGGTTGCAATTGTTTATTGTTTATGCAATAAATTTGACTACGTAATTTAAATTTACTATTTTAAAATCAACGATCAAAATCAATTATTGTGTTTGATTATGTGATTTAAATTGTTCAATTTAAAATTAATGATTGAGATCCATTATTACATAAACCTCTATATATTTACTATTACAGATAATTGTGTTCCGTGTTTTTAAGAGTTATTATTTCTACTTTTGATGTTAAAATTTTGAAAAATGTTTCATTTGTTTTCAACGATATATGAAACTCGTGTTTAGAAGATGGACATAAAAAACATATACAACTTTTTGATTTAATGGTTAAAAATAAATTTATACATAATATAATATTCATTTTAATTATGCATAAAACAAAATCTATTTTAAATGACACCACGATATTTTAGAGTGTGTGCATAAAAAATTTAGTAGAAATAATGAAATAAACAGTGCGTAGATAATAGACAGATAATATATGGCATTTAGTTATGTAATCCTTTGAAGCAGGAAAACAGGAAGTATATGGAAGAGTTGGCAAGCACTTGCAGGCTTCTAGCATGCTCTGCTGTAAAGTGTGATTAACGCTAATTTGTGGTCTAATTTGACGTGAATTAACACATGAAGTAATGTCAAATATATGACAATAGATTGAACAAATAAAAAAACACAATTAACACTAATATATTAATGTAGAAAATTGAATAAAATTTGCAGGTCATCCCAATAAAAGAAATAAATTCTCGAATAAAAGGTAAAAAAAAATCTCAAAATGGTGCATAAATTGTATCAACAACCGGTTGGAAATAATGTTGGAACTTAAACATTAAATTATTAATTTTAGAACTAGTATAGTGTGAATTGAAAAAATGAAGAAATATTATACATTAGTATTGTTTACAAATAAAAAGCATGATTTTTTGGATGCGTCCAATGGATATATTCAATTTTATGAAGGCGAAAGAATGCACTCAATCCAACCACGACACACACCACCGTTTGTCCAACTTTAGGTTGTATGGTGTATTATTTTTTAGAATCCAAAAAATTTAATATTTATTTTTCTTTGATTTTGTATGACAGTTTTTTGTGGATTGTTTCTTCTTCAGAGAACTAGTCAAAAACCGCTCTCACGAGATTTGTTCAAATCAGATGCAAAATTCTTTTATATATAGAGGATTCTACTCGATTCATAAATTACACTAAAACTACTAAATAAATTCGAGTTTTCTCTTTTCTCCCTTTTTTGCTTTGTCCCAAATTTTCTTTTTGTTCCTTATTGAAAAAAAAACTGTCCATTCAAATTTTCGAGCGGTCATAGTGCTATATTACGACGAGTAATCTTAATCGCCATAATGATTTTATACGGTACAGTAATAAAATTAATACAATATAACTAGATTGTTTTATCTTGAGGATATTATATTTGATAATATTCTGAACACAATTTTAGTTGGTGCCACAAAACATCTTAAAAAGAGAGTACCCTAATTCGGGACTCAACTCAATAATATTTTCAGTAGTAAAAAGTTATTTTTTAAAATAGTTTTTCGAAACTCAAAAACAACAAACCAGCCAAAACATAAAAGCGCAAGTGCTTGCAAATTGGAACAAAAGATGAAAAATTCACAAATTTGCACCTGCCGTGCAAACACGATTTATCTGTGCTCATTAGTTATCTCGTTGATTCGATCGTTGAAAATGAAAAAAATTGTAAATCTACTATCTTAAAAATCAGCTCAGTGCAACGATTGTGCGTTTTCTCTTTTACCAAAATCGATATGACGAAATTAGAAATGACTTTTATATTTTCTTTATCTCGTTTGAGTGGTTGTCAGCTTTCTCTTTAATAATGAAACATATAATATATTATAATATTTGAACATTTGTCTGCATAGAATAGAATAGAATAGAATGGAAAGAGAGTCAAATACCCAACTTAATTAAAGTGAGTTGCATCTGGTTCATTTGCATCGATAATTTAATACCTACCTATTTCTAAACAGCATACATGGATGTAAAGGGTGTATGTGCTTAGCCACAAATGTGTTACAACTTTCAACAATGCGTTTGGTGGACAAATGATGCACTTTTTGGGAATGGACATACATAATCGGTTGCAATATTTTCATTTGGTGTTTTTTTATTAAGTTTTGATCACAACAATCTTTAGATCTTTTCCGGTAAGACACTTTAATTATGTGCGTGGTAACTGCATTTGATTGCGGATATATTGAAGAATTAACAATCTTAACTGCTCTATGGAAAAAGGTTCTCTCATGTACACTTTCATTTGTTTGAAAAGGGAAGAAATAAAGATAATGGTTTTTTGGTGATTGAATTTCTTTTGGAATATTCGGGTGAATATCAACATTGAACTTGTTTAATCTTATTAAATTTTAATTTATAAACTCCAAAATTTATTCTGAGATATTTTTCTATCAACATATATATTTGAGAGAGGTTAAGTATGTGTTTAGATTAAAGTTTGTAAATGTATTTTTGAGTAACTTTTATTTTATAAATATATTTTAGTTAAAATTTAGTTTTTTTTAACGTAATTTATATTTAATTATGTTTTCTATAAACATCATCTTTTTTAAATGAAATATGTTTGAATTATATAATTGAATGTATTTTTAAATGTGTATTTACTAAAAAGTGAATATATTTTATTATAATATAATGTGAATAATATATTTATTTTTATTTTTTAAATAATAATAATTAATACAAAGAAAAATCTCAATCACCAATAAATTAAACAAATAATGAAAACAAATTATTGTAAAGCAAAATCAAAAACACTTGCAAAAGCAATGAATTGATGAATATATTCCATATTAAATAACAAAATAATGAACAAATTTACATAGATAAAAAAAACTAATATGTCCTTAAATCCTGATTTGACTTTTAAATGCGAATATTATTAAGTTAGACTTTTTATCGTAGATTCAAACTCAGACCTCATGTGAATTATTTATTGTAAAATTTATCATCTCTTTTAAAATAAAATAAAAAAACTAATATAATTTTGAAACTTATATAAATAATTAAGTAGGTTGCATATGCTCTATAATTTGATCTCTATCAAGCCTTCTACAAGATCTATCTCTGCAGAAGAGCTTGTCGTGTTATTTGACGATAAATTTGTTCCATCACAATTATGATTCTCATCTTCACTTATATTCTCTTCTTCAAAACATTTGAATTCATAATCAATTTTAGATTTTTTTTTTCTATCTTTGATGGGTTTAATGATTAAGTTTACATTAGTGAATAACATTAATCATTCATCATAAAATTATTGGTTAATAAAAATTACAATCATAAGAAAAGATGAATAATTTATATTAAATGTTAGTGTAAAACTTATCATATCATACCTGTAAATACTTAATACACATAATATGATTAATTAACAAAAATTCTAAATTTCAATAAATAAGAAAAGATATGTGACTCAATATCAAAGTATAAGTTTCTTCTTATTTGTGTTCGGAACGTATTAAGGCATAGCATGTAACATGTTCCACCTTTATCCAAAGTGATGTGATCCTATTTAAACCAACGAAGACGCATATACACAAACGGTGTCTAATCATATGACCATGAGCACTATATGTCACCTTCGAATATGGTAAACAAATAGGTGCGTTCCAAGAACAACCAATTAAATATGTCTATATCAAACCAACTAAGTCATGTGCTAATCAATTCAAACTACTCATGACATAGTTAGTTCTCCCATCAAATTGGTAAATGATGCAAATTCATTTCATCCACTTCATACTTTTTAAAAGGTCAACAATTATTTTTGTAAATGAACGTGTGAGTTCCTTATCTCAACATTTTATTGTTCAATTCCAAAAGAAAATTAAACTAAAGTAAATTGAATCATTATAGTATTTTGATAAAATTGTATCTAACGGTTAATAGTTTGTTCTAAACAGAATAGGTATTACGATTTAGTACACCAATTTTATAATTCTGAATTGAAACTATCGTTACAAAAAGATGAACTCTATCTTTTCAAATGGAATTTATTTTGTAAACCAAATTATTACAATTACCTAATATTAGAACTGTTAAAAAATAAATAAATGGAACCAAACTAAATATTAGGTGTGTCTAAAAAAAAAACAAAAAAAATGAATTGAGTCGTTATACCGAGTTGAATTGCATCAAAAAAATCCAAACTGTAATAAATAGTTTACAAATCGAATTGATTAAATTCAATTTATGAATTACACATAATATTTGTTTTTTAAATTCAGTTCAGTTTTACAATTTTATTCAGTTTTTTTATATCTCTAACTATAATGATCTTTGTTGATCACATTAAAATTATAAAAGAAAATACACTTAAACATATATATTTTTTAATTATTTTGATCTTCGAATATATTTTTCATTAATGGAATTGGAGAATACAATTATAAACTAAAGAAACCCTTAAGATTGTTTACCATGTTGATAAATTCAAATACTACATAGTCTCATACACTATATATATAATTGACACATGTATGCTTGATACACTATACTTTACCATGATTGAGGCACCACCAAATGGTAGGTAAAGTGTCAGTCCTCTAGTATGATAAAAGAAGATGGATTGGAGAGTGGTGGGTATAGCCTTGCCCCCACACCATGCAGTGATCATTCAAATCCTTTTTATAAAGCAACCAACATAACAAAGCTTTTCAGCTTCTAATTTCTAACTTTATCTAGTCACTTTAGAGAAAACTAAAACATTTAATATATCACTAAGCCCACTCTAGTTCTTCCTCTACTCACAAAATTGATCTCTCACCCTCTTTCTTTTCTTCACTCCTTAAGTGCATCATAGCATGTAGTAACAATCCTTAAGATATCATGAAAGGAATGAGAGGCAACTTTCTTACAAAATTGAAACTCATTCCAACCAAAACCAAACAAGGCCTTATTCTTATCCAAAAATCTCCAACTTCACCATTCTTTGATGACCACAAAGAAAACAACCTTAGTGGAAGTGAGAATAATGATGAAAAACAACATTTTGAGGAACAAGAATTCAATTTCAAAGCTACACCAACTACAACCATAAAGAGTCCTAGTAACACATCACCAAAAGTTTCATGCATCAAAGAATTCCCATCTCTTAATGATTTTGAAGAAAAATGTCCACCGGGAGGAACCAAATCAATAATTCTTTACACAACAAGTTTGAGAGGAATAAGGAAAACATTTCAAGATTGCAACACAATACGTTTCTTGTTGAGAAATTTAAGAATATTGTACCATGAAAGGGATGTGTCTTTGCATTTGGAATACAGAGAGGAGTTGTGGAATGTGTTGGGAGGGAAAGTGATTCCTCCAAAGCTTTTTATCAAAGGAAGGTATATTGGAGGAGCTGATGAAGTGATTGGATTGCATGAAATGGGTTGGCTTGGGAAGATTTTGGAAGGAACACCAAATGTTACTAGTGATTGTGTTTGCATTGGTTGTGCTAACATGGGATTTACTATTTGTTCAACTTGTTGTGGAAGTTGCAAAATCTTCACCAACAATGAATGTTTCCTTAGATGTCATGAGTGTAACGAAAATGGCCTTGTCAAATGTCACATTTGCTGCTAGAAATTGAGATTTGAATTGTCTTCGGTGGTCGGAAAATCTATGCATTTATATAACTAATACGTGTGAATGTGTGGATGTTGAATATCAACTTTGAAATTTAAATTAACTGATCTTTATCCAACGACTATCAAAGTGTCGATTGTGTGAATATATAGATCGTTGACTCCAATCAAAATTCGAGAAATTGAACTTACTAAAATCTAGTATGCATGTATTTGCTTTATTTTTTTAGTTGAAATATGTTTTAATTAATGATTATAAAAATATTATCTTGTTTTCATTTTTATATTTTACTTTCAAGAATTTACAAAGGGTATGGTGAAAAAAGATATTGTTGGTTTTACCATTTCTATGTAAGTTTATGAAAAGAGAAAATGAAATGACAATAATAAAGTGATGTTTTTGTAATTATTAATTCAAGTGTGTCAACTAAAAGTGAAAACAAAATTTCAACCTGATTTTTATATCTTCTTGTAGTATATATTCAAGACATGATTCGTATGTAACATAAATAGTACCTTATCTATCTGATAATATAGTCCAGAAATGGACATTGGATGAAACTCGTTTTTAGATTAAAAAGCTATGTTGGTGTTGTGTATGTAGGGACTAGTTAATAAAATAATTACCTGCTTTATTATTTTTGGTTCTGTATTGCCAATCTCTTTTGGTCGGTAGCTGTGTGGTTACATTTTAGAGTAATTAAATTTGATTTTATAAGTATTATCACATATTTCGGAGTAAAAATCTCTTGCCTACATAGTTAATTCTGATACTCTAATTTATAGTGTTTATATTTATAATTGATTTGTAGTTTTAAATTTATCATTCAACTTATTTTTACATAATAACAAAATCAAATTTAAACTATGTATATAATACACTTAATTTTAATTTTGAATGGAATGTTAGTGGTGCCAACCCTACTTAGTTGTACTTTTCACCAAGAGGTTTGATACAATGACCCATTACAATAGAATCTAACTTTGCTCCCTCATCAAATTTAACCATAATTTTTATATCACTTTGTTGAGAGTTTAGAGATTATCAATAGTAGTAATAGATAAATGTTCAGACACAAATTTACATGGTTTTCAATTGTTTCGATCTGTTACTAATTTTTTTTTAGTGTTCTACTATTCATCAAATTTTATCGGATGAAATTTATATAATTTTTTAATATATTATATATCAATATTATTTTAAAATTATATTCTCTTCAAAAAAAGTCACCTTTTTACTTTGAAAGAATGAAATACACAAAGATATAATTAAAAAATAGAATGAGTCGTGATTTATTATTAATTCTATACATGATTTCTTTATTATATTCAATTTATAAAGATATTAATAGGTATTATTAAAAAATAGTGATTAATTCAATTTATAAAATTTGATTTGAAAATATATCCACAATAAATTTTGTTCAAAATTATTTGTAAAATATTAAAATAAGTGATAATTAATTTTCTATTCAACTAATGTAATTTTATATATATTACCTTGGTAATTTACAAAGTAAAATTTTATAAATCGTATTTTATTTCAATTGGAAACCACATAGTTGATTATTAAGTGGTTAGTTATCATATTTAAAATTTAATAGGAAGAATCAATTAAAATAAATTAATGCTTTTTAGTGATTAGAAAAAAGTTAAATTTCTTAAAAATCAACATGTAGTTAAATTCCTAATATAATAAGGTTATGGTTTTCAAAAATGAACAAAGTACACTGGAATAAGCAAAAAATAATATCAGTTAAGAATCTTAATTATTATGATTGTGATTGATTGACGAATTATGTAAAAATTATATTTTGTATAATATTATAATTGAAAAATGTGTTTATACAGTTTCTTGAATTATACCATATTTTGTGTTTATACGGTTTCTTCATTTTAATAATTTTATTAATAAAAAAAATTATAATGCAATTAACTCAAATTTAAGTTTAATTTTTTAAAGAATCTTGATCGGTCAAAAAAAAAATTAAATTTACAATTTAATTGATACAATTATTTTTCATCAATGTTAGATTGAGAAAACAGAATAGTTTCAACTTTAAATTTAGCATCGTGGTTTCCTTTAAAAACAAATACGCAATTAATACAGACGTTGAATCCCTACAATGTTTCTAACTATAGAATCTATAATATTATGAAATAAACGTGCCTTTAATCTAATTATATTTTCATTGTATGAACTTAAATACGTTGAACCCCTACGATATAAATTATGTTTCAACATCCACATTAATTAGAAACAAATTTTGAGGACAATGTGTTTATACGATTTCTTTGAATTAGACCATATTTTGAAAAATCTCAAATGTATAAAGGTAAAGAAAGTTAAAGATTTCTTTCTAATTAATTTCGATTTTCATTATTAGTATCAGTAGAAATTATTGAAATTTACAATATAAATATAATTAACAGTATGAACATGTGCATATATATATGAAAACGACATAATAAATAAAAAATACTAATTTTTTTATGTTAATTAACTTAACAATAATTGAAAGAATGAAATTTTGTATATATTTTAATATTATATTTTAAAGTCATTGGCGGAGTTTATTTTAGCAAAATTTCAAAATTTAGAAACTTCAAATTCGTTGATAAGAGAATGGTGAGTGTGCATAATATAAAATTTCAAGTAGTATTTGTAATTATGAATTATAAAAAGTAGATTGTTGAAATTTATTTTGGTAATTTTAATAAGGAAATAAAATTATTTCAGTTGTGTGAATTGTTTGCTACAAATTTTATTAAGGAAATAAAATTATTTTAGTAATGATCAATTACAAATTAATATTAAAGTATATTATTGGTTGATTTTCTCCTTTAAGGTTTCCTTTATATAATATATCCTGGTTACTAAAAGTTTGTTTGACCAAATTACTAATTTACTATATATGTTTTGTTGAAGCAATTAATTTTATTAACATTAAATGCGATATTGTCAGGAGGTCTATGATGCAAGAATCAATTATAAAATATCATTAAATAAATTTGAAATATTTATAGTATAGATTGTTTTGGATCAACCTTGGGCTTTACATACGGGCCGGGCCCAAATCAAGTTATAGGCAAGTTAGCCCAATGTAGGTCACAAATCCATGAAACTCTTCCAAGCACATGTAACAACAACTGTAGTAGGAGTAAACATGATTAGGGTATTTTAAAATGAATAATGTTAATTATTGATGATTTTGATGGTGGAATAATATTGATTATTTATATGCATATCCATGACTAGAATTATTGGATAATATTAAGTATTTATGTGCATATGTATTTACTTGTTTATTTTATTAATTTATTATTTTAGATAAATCAAGTTCGATTAAACACCAAAATTATTGTTGTAACATCAATTAATCGTTTTTTTCAATGAGTTGAATAACTTCATCTCTAACTAAAGTTTTATTTAAAAAAATTCTATCTAATGTTTTTTGACTTTGAATGTTCACCTTCAGAACACCACTAAAATCCACACAATTTTTTTATTTTAAGAATTTAATTTTATTTTAGATTTTATTTAAAAAGTTTGACCTAATACAACTCGTATCAATCATGTAACTATACCATGCTTGCTCACCAAAAAAAAAGATAGTAATTAATTGAACATTTGAATAAAATAATTAAAGAAAAAATTTAATAGATAACATTAATATTTTTATTAGTTTTTTAATATATCTTTTTGACTGAATATATTTTAATATTAGTTTATTACGTTCTCATATACGTATTTTTTATTGTGTTTTTCTTTTCAAAAGTATATTTTATTGCGTTTTATTTTAATATTTTATTATAATAGTGAAAACTTTAATTGAAAAATTATTTCAATGATAAGAGACACCATTGAAAATAGAACATGTCGATTTTGAAGTTCAAATTAGAACCAAATTGAATGAAATGTATTCATCCTTTCCAGATTTTGTTTTAATTTTTATAAAGAAAAATAAAATAAAAATAGGAAACAAAAATAAAAAGAAATGCAAATTTTAGATGAAAGACAAATTCTAACGAATGACACTCCTAAGTAGTATTAGTATAAGTTAATCATTTTAAAAAGAGCCATGGATTTTCGTTAGAGTTTTGAATGTCACCTCAAAAGAAAGCCAACTCTACCAACTAGCTAGTACTACTAGTATATTGTGAACCATAGGAAATCAGAATCTCAATCAAAATGCAAAACACAGATGTAACATGCGTAAAAAGTCTTTAAAAAGCTATACAACAGCATTCACGAGTATTAAAATCTTTATGTCCGATGCCAAAAGTTTGCAGTACTTTGCACTCACTTGAAAAAGATATTACAGAGCCATTTACATAATTCCCTTCCCAAGAATGATTAATAAAGAATCTAAAGCTCAAATAAAGAGCATTCTATGTAGAGTACTACCATAATGTAAATTATTAGTTAAAATTGTAAAAACTAGTTAGCTTATGTACACTTAATTTCTTCAATCTAAACTCTAAACTACCATTAAGTAGAAATCTCATTTATTGCAAGAGCAAGGGTCTCTGCTGCAGCCATTTCCACCTCAGGAATTGATATACAAGACTGTAACAATTGAGTGTAGTGAAACTCAATTTGTAATCTTTGATGAGGCGAAAATGTGATATTATTTTTTATATCAGCTTGCAACTCTCGTATAGGTATTGCAGCCAAGAAGCTTTTTATGTACTCTTTGCATGCTTCTTTACCTCTGCACACAACCTCCTCTTCTTCCTCAGCAGCAATAGAATCACCCTCCTTATTTCCGTTAACTTGTCCGGCCTGCTTGTTGTTGCACTCTAATATTTGCGCAACAGTTCGCTGGCCATCGGTTGTTGTATCGTTCGATGATGATTGAACAACATTCTGTGTTTTGTGTATTACTGTGTTGCTGTTGAATTTAAGGATGTATGCTTGATTACATCCTTCATAAAGCCTCTCTCCCAAAGTGTCAATGATGTAGTAGCAGTCGGATTCGACTTTGAGAATGAAAAAATGGTCATTCCAACTAACAATAAAAACATGAGTTTCACCGTTGTTAAGCCACTCGTGTTCAGAACTGCTGATCTCATCCCAAATGTTGTCGAAAGACATGGCGTCATGGAGAAACTCAAATCTTTTCTCGTCCATTCCTTCTGGATGGAAGAAACCAATGAATGACTTGCCGGGAACAACAGAAAGTGGACGTATTTTTGCCTGAATGACTGTTTCTAGATCAAAATGCCCGTCGGGGAACTGGTTTCTATAGGTCTCGTCATCGCGCAGGTTCCTCCATTCTGAGGAGCCTTCTCGAATTAAACTGTCAAATTGGGACTTTATGGGCATGTGATCGCGGTAGTTTTGGAACCAATCAGCAATTACAGCAACGAGAGCTGTACATGCGCTCTCGCCTGCTGCACGTTCACTGCGTTGGTCGATTGAGGCAAAGAAGACTTGTGTCTGAAGTTTCATGTGACCATCGCGGCTCACGATCTCTTTCTGCTCCCAACTTCCAACAACGAAATAATCATCTCCAAATTCTGAGACTGATGATCCATTCGCCCACAAATTATCCTCGGTCTTGTGAAACTAGCAAACAATATAAATTAACTAATCAATAACAGTGAGCAACATAAGTTTATATGACTCATTTCTAAGTAAAATATAACAGTATAACATATTTTTCTATTAGTTTACAATCTCTACCAGACCAATGAATGAGGGCTGGCCTAAAACTGTAATAAAAGTAAAGCTACTCCAAAGAGTTGGAAACAAAATTGGGTTGATAACTTGATATACAAGTAAGAAATAGTTCTTAGTTACCTTCGAAGAAAAGGATTCATCAGAACTAAGTTGCCGGCGATCAAAATCTATATCATCGCCACCATCTTCAGCATAGGCCTTGTTTAACAATGGAACTTCCCTATGACCTTTAGGAGATCGAAAACTCAACTTCCTTTTCCTCCTCCATGGAAGTATGCTGCGCTTTGTACTTTGCAATAAATAAGGCTCGGAAGAAGATGCAGTTGAATCCTCCATCTGCAAACCCCCAGCATCAGGAATTCTATAGCTGTAGTAAACCCAATCGCCGTCGTCGGAATTCATCCGCGCATTGGAATAAAATAATGATCCTCCAGCATTTGCAAAGGCCAATGTTCCATAACTAATTGAATTCCCAGCACTGGAAGAATCCTCCTTTCCCTCGTCCGAATCTCCTTCGAAATCATCGAGTGAGTCAGAGTCTAGAGGGTAATTAGGAGTACTATCCTCACTCCTAGAGCACTTGCCATCACTTCCTTCTTCTCCACGGGACGCCTTCTGTGATTTCCTGGAGGATACATATTCTGTGAAAATCTTTACTTTCCTAAGACCAGCTTTAATTGCAGAAAGGTCATCTTTCTCTGTCATTGTAGTACCAGCTGACTGGGCCGGTGGAGACGATACAGGAACTATTGATCTCTGAACTGAATCTGTGTTCCCGTGAGAACCTCTTACCTCCACCAAACTAATTGATATCTGCATACAGTTGAATTGAATTGAGATATATATTGTGAAAACAAGAACAAAGACAAAAATCCTAAGCTAGAATGTGACTAGTTTATTGTCGTGACAGTAAATTGAACCACAGAAAGGTCTAATTAAATGGACTTACACAAAGTAAAGGAGATTGATCTGCAGAACCACCGGGTATTGTGAGTGGAATGTTCAAATCAACACCAGTTTGAACAGATGAATTTGCAAATTCAGCAATATTCAACAAAGCTGTTCCAACAATACTCTTTTTCTTTGACCTTTCATTCAATCCCTACAATTCATTAAAAAAAAAACCAACAAAGACTCTGTTTAGCAAAGTAAAAGAATGAACACAGTAATATGCCCTTATTAATTAAAACATTAAAAAAATAATAAATTAATAGTTACAGTAAAGAAAATCATAATAATGCCAAAAAGTCAACTAGTCCAAAAAACCGGAAGGAAAATTCCAAATTTTTAATTTATATTTAAAAAAGAATAACTTACATCTCAAAATATAAACAAAAATTAGTCAAAAAAATTTATATTTGATTCAAATTTAAACTAAATATATCCACTTAATCCCTTCTTACTTATAAATTTTGATTCAAATTTAAATTAAATATATCCTTTTTATCCATTTTTACTTATATTTTTGGACAAATTAGTGCCTAATTCTGTGAAAAATACAATACG
Organism: Cicer arietinum; assembly: GCF_000331145.2. Classification (NCBI taxonomy): domain Eukaryota; kingdom Viridiplantae; phylum Streptophyta; class Magnoliopsida; order Fabales; family Fabaceae; genus Cicer; species Cicer arietinum. The sequence continues at coordinate 72,544,030 of NC_021162.2, forward strand.
TCAACAGTGACATTATATGTAAGACTGTAACCCACAAACACACAAAACAAACCGCACCCTTTCAATTAATGACCTTAAATTCGCAGTTGAAAAGATAAATGAGTAGGTGAAATAAAAGACAACAACAAATTTTTCAGAGCAAATACTATGAAGCAAAAAAACAAAAACAGATGATCGCGGACAACCCAACACACAGAATCATCCAAAATTTCTTGAATCCTACAAACCCAAGAAACCTATAACAAATATAATCCATCAATAAAAATAAATAAAAAATTGACACGGTTATTTTTGATTATACTCTTGAATTTAATATAATAATGGATTATTAAAATATAAAAGAAAGTGCGTGAAAAGAGGGGAAAAGGGAGAGAGACATTACATCAAAGAGATTGAAAGCGATTTCCCAGGGAAGAAAGGCATTGTCTTTGAGAGCGTTTAGATTACAAAGATTATGAAATTCTTCATCCCAATAAACAACATAATCGCCAACGTCGTCTAACTGAATTTGAGAATATCTGGTGAAGTTTCTAGCGACGGAGTAACGTCGCAAAGAAGCGAGGGTTGACTTAGGACCTTTCCATTTAATCTCAACCGTTAATTTGGAAGAAGATTGACGTAACAGATCGGAGGATAAGAGTTTTGTTACGGTGAGTTTGACGTCAAATTTTTTGGAGAGGAGTGGAGGCCAAGGGCGCCACTTCATCATCTTCACGACCATTAATTTGTTATTATGAATGTTTTTAGTATATAGTGTGTGCGTGTGTTTGAGAAGAAAAAAGAAAAAGAGTGTGGAATGAGATGAAAGAAAAGAATATAAGAGGATGGAATGGGTTATTGAAAAGAGGATAAGTGGTTGTTAATAGGATATCGGAGAGAAAAATGCGAAAGACTTGGTCGATCAAAATATGAGCCGTGCTATTGTGGTGGAACAGAATATGCCGTTATTTCGGGTTTTTTTTTATATTTTTTTATTCCTTATTTGCTGTGTAGAAATCTTATAGAGAGAGAGAGAGGGCAACCAAACATGAAACCTATACGCTTTTGGGTTTCTCACTTGCCTTGCTAACAAGTTATTTACTTAACTCCGGTTATAAACCGTCTCATTTCGGGTCTTCTAAGGTTAACTATTTTATTGATTAAATTCATCCAAATATATATTGGATTATCCAAAATAACTAATTAATAACATATCTAACTATCTATTTTTAGGTTAAGTTCATTTGAGGTTAATATCTCATCCATTAAGTTCGTTGATTTTTATTTTATTTTATTTTATTTTATTTTAAGTTAAACTGTTTTAATTTATAAGTGTGTGGAATTTAACTTCTTTAAAGTGAGTATTTATTAAAGTGAATGAATCAATATTTATATAATAATTAAATTGATTATATATTTATACAAAATAACAATGATTCTTTATTTAATAATCAATATGTATAAAGTGAAATATTCACTTTGAACAAATAAAATTCAACTGCGAGTGATTTACTACCAAAATAGTGGTAGTCATCTTATTTTTTCCTTTTTTTTTCTTTGCTCTTTTTTATTTTTTTATAATTTATATTTTACTTCTTTTTACGATTCTATAATGTAAGTAGTAACAGAACTATATTAGAATAATTCAGTAAAAACAAATACAACAAGTATTTTTGTTAATAATTTAATTATAGAAATATTTAATTAATTATTTTTTCAAAATTGTATTTTCAACCAATTGAAAGTTTAAAATATGTTATTTTTAAAATATTTTTATTTTTATTCTTTAACAAACACTCTTAAATTAATTATTAGTAAAATCCTTTAATAAAGTCATATTTTTTTAACATATATAAAATAATCAAGAAGACTCATTTTTGTTGTTTTGTCCCACTATATCCATTCCATCGATCCACGGGAGAAATTCAGACATAGAAATGCATTTAATTCTGCCATTCTGTCATCTTTAAATACTAAACGATATCGTGCATGTTATCTTGAAAATATTTGTATTCAAATTCAAATTCGAATTTAAGGAAAAGTATCGTTGATTTGATTGTTGAGTGTTTTCTTACTAAAACAGATATTTATTTATTTAAATTTATATAAACTATATCAATAAATAATAATATAAATGTCAATATAAATGGAATCGGTTTGGTTAATAAATAGTTGATTTAAATGTTGTGGAGTTAATTTTTTTTTTTTTTGTATATTTAAGGATTTATTTGATGAGTAATTTGTATGTATCTCTGTCGGCATTTTAAGCTTTAAGTGATTTGTAATAATTTAATAACGGAATTCACTAACTAGGATCAAATTTAATAAAGAGAATTCATTAATAATTCAATAAAGGAATTCAGTAACTATAATCAAATTAGACACCAAGGTTGGATTTAAAGTGAAACACATCGGTGACATTTTTCTTATTATAAAAGATCAATTGTATTACTCTTGTTAATTTAAAATATTATTTCAATCAATTCGAAAAACTTTTTGTTCAATTTTAGTAATTAAATACAACTCAATAGTAAAACGCAATCATTTAGTTCAATACTTAGTACTATCATTTTATTATTACTTGCAATGATTCAATATACGTGCTGAAACGCTATCAGTTAGCATTTCGCACATGAGCTTTATAATATTTAATGAGAAATTAAAACTCAATATTTGAAGGTCTACTTGCAAAAACAAACATGCAGAATGTTTTGTAGAATGATACCCAGTTTGATATCCAGATTGATCAGAAGAACATTATAGTTTTAGCAAATGATCATTCAGGTTAATCAAGATCATTGTGATTTATCAAAAGATCGTCATGGTTTATCAAAAGATCATTCTGGTTTATCAAAAATCATTCTAATTTATTAAATGATCATTCTGGTTTATCAAAAGAACATTATAGTTTATTAAAAGATCATTCTAGTTTGTCAAAGTCATTATAGTTTATCAAATAATCATTCTGATTTATCAATATCATTCTAATTATTTCGTTTTAAGGACATAATTAAAACAAATATTTCTCTAGAGTCCAAACCTCAAGATAAAATAATATTAAGACTACTCAAAACTATAATCAATACCATAATTCAAGTTGAAGGCCCAAATAAGCAAAATAACATAGAGATCGATCTATAGATAGATGAGCTGTTATAAAGGACAACAAGGAGTCAAGGACGAAAGAACACTGCTGCTACACTTTTTGCGGAAAAGCTCAGCTTGCCTATAAGACAAAAGATTGACACTAAACAATTATTCAAACACTCACCCACGTCTTTCATACAACATAGAAACAATAACGATTTAGTTTACTAAAAGAACATTATGATTATTATCTTTAAAAGACAAAATAAAAATAAATCATTTTCCTTAGTCCAAACCACAATTAAAGAATATTAAGACTTCTCAAATCAGTTGTGAAGTCAATAACTCGAGTTGAATGTCAGGAAAACAACCTCAAAATTGATAATTAAATTGATCTCCAAATTGATGAGTTGTGAGTAAGAACGCAAATACATTATACTTACATTATTATGAAGAAAGTTATGCATAATTCTGATTTGGAACAGTTTCAACGATCATATGGCAAACCACCCAACATTATGTTTCTTTTTCTTTACTCTCCAGCAAAGCAAGGCAAGGCAAAGCAAGAACGTTATGGACAAATCCATAACGTTCTGGATAAAATTACAATACACTTAAAAATATTATTTCAGAAGATTATTTGCACATTGGGAAGTGTGTCCAACGACTATATTAAGTTTAAACTGAATATTAAAAGTCTCTTATCATATATAAATTAAAGACCAATTGAAAGATTAAGACAATAGTTCAATTTGCAAATCTACCATAATTTGTTCAAGTAAGAACAAGTTAAAAACTCTTAAAGTAAACTCCAACTCTCTTCACTATATACGTGGATAATTATTTAATGAGTTTGTGTTTATTTATCTCAAATCAAGAGTTGAGAATCATTAGATCCCAAATAGTTTTATCATACATATCATTTGTAACTCAACTTTATCTTTTATGTTATATTAAGTCTATTTGTAAAAATCATTTCAAGGTTGAAACATAATTGTAAAAATCATTTATAGGTTGAAAGACGAATATTGTAATTAATCAATAGAAATTGTGTGAAAGATAACATTCTAATTCTAAAGCACATAATAAAAATCTCATGGTTGTGAGGATTTGACTCGCTCGAGTTGGGTGAACCAATATACTTTTTGTGTGTGATTTTTTTATCTCTTGTCTTTAATTATTTGCACATATAAATCACATTTCACTATAAACTAATATATTTTATTTAATTCTAACATACCAATAGCATTATGTTTCAACTAAAATTGATATTGAATTAATTTAAATTAACCACATGAGTCAAAATTCAAAAAGAATTACAATTCAAATCTCAATTTTTTATGATTTAACATTGTTGTTTTACACACACAAATATATATATATATATATATATATATATATATATATA
>NC_021162.2:72548615-72560438 GCF_000331145.2 Cicer arietinum
TATATATATATATATACATATATATATATATATATATTCGTAATTTATTTGGTCCCTCGTAAAAATTCATTAAATTTCATAAATTAAACAGTTTAATAGTTTTATATTTACCTTATCTGTTTTACATATAAAAAATTACAAAAATTGAATCTGCATGACTATTGTATCTTATACTCAATATTTTTGTTGTATTTTAAAATTATATATTAAATTGAAATTATTTGATAAAGTATATAATGCTATTAAAAATTTATTTATATATGATCCACTCAATAAAAATTATTATTTTGACGATTAAATTAATTGATTTTAATTATACAAAAACTTATTAAATAAAATAATTCAAGCAATAGTTACTCATTGAATTAACAATAAATATATTATATTCTAACATTGATTTATGATGTTGTGAAGATTCAGTCTCTTCTGCCAAATCAATTTCTAGTGATTTGGTAATAACATAGAGAACAAATTATATACCTTAAATATAAATTAGTTTTATATTGACGTGTAATAAAAATCGAGTACGAAATTATTATTTTCAAAAAGTGGTTATTGAATATAATGCATGGCAATATGATGAATATCCATCGAGTGACATTGTAAAATTATTTTAGATCTGCCAATAGATATACTAAAACATATACTATACCTAATACATTCATTCTATTTAGGTGGTTTATTTCAAATACTTAACTATTGGGGGTAGCTCAGTGCTTTCTATGTATATGTATACATTTCATTTCGTACACCGGATAACAAAATAAAAATCGGATGATTTGGTATAATAGTAAAAAGATAAGTATTAAATTCAATATCTTGCATATTCAATATCTATTAGTGTAATTAGATGAGACAAATACAAATCTCCTTGCAAGTGTTTAGATCTAAGGTGTTCCTTACCTTAGATATTTGTTTGCCTTAAATATTTATAAAAAAGAAAAGTAAACTATTTAATATCATAGAATTTTGTTGGACATCAATACTCTGAAGAAAAAATTAATTTAAAATTTAAATTAATTTAAAATAATTAAATATAAAATAATTTTATGACATTAAATAATTGGATGTCAAATATCATAATTCAACAAAATTTTAAGATGCGAGAGTGTTCAACAACAAACATAATAAATATATAGATTTTTCTTACCAAAAGTTATAAATAAAATATAACAATCCGTCATAATTTAAACTCACTATTCTCAATTAATTTGTCTTCATCTAAAATTCATTAATCACTTATGTTTAATTATTTAACTGACCACTACTAAATTTTTTCAATTTAAAATATTAATCTTCTTCGTTTTAATAGAGGTAGATAGGTGACACCATTCAATCAAAAGAGAGAGTGGAGGCTTTTATTTGTTTTCTTAAATGTGACTGAAACACTTTGGTTGAATAAAGTACGTGACATTGTTGTCGATCTTTTATTTCCATCTGCAACATAGTACTAACACGTGCATTTAAAAAAAAAACATAATTTAATATTTTATTAAATTAGTCTTTTATATTTATAAATTAAATTATTTTTAGTCATAATCTCATTTTAATTATTTTTCATTATAAGTTTTTAAAATAATACTATGAGTTTTATTATCAATCAAATAACTAACAACATAATAAATTTTAATGTGATTTTACGATATAGATCGATAAAATTTTATGTTTAATTTCAATAACTCTAAAATCTATTTTACTTAAATTCTCTACTGTTTAATTCTTTTTCTAAAGTGTATTTGTAGACTTATGTTTTTATGAGTTTTGCAATAAAAACCTCTTAATAATTACACGAATTTATTTGAAAAACTGAGATAATTATGAATTTCAATTTTGCTGATTTGAAATTAGGATAATTATTATAAATATTTACAAAAATAAAAGGCGAAATTGATATTAAAAAAATAAATTTAATTACACTTTTGGTCCCTCTATTATTATTATTATTATTATTATTATTATTATTATTATTATTATTATTATTATTATCAATTCACGAAATTGATCCGTTTATTTTAAAAGTCGATATTTTTAATCTCTCCTTCAGATTTTTAAACTAAAAAAATGATGATTTAATATATTTTAAATAACGTAACATACAAATATATCATATAAAACCATATAAATGCATTAATTATTCATATATTATTGACTAAATTAAAAAAATAAAAATTTATGAAGTTGAAAGTCAAAATTTTATGGTGTTTTATTTTAATTTAATAACTGTTAATCAAACTACATCATCGTATTATACATCACATTATTTAAAACATCTTATATCAATATTTTTTAGTTAAAAAGTCAAAGAGATCAAAACTGTCGACTTTTAAAATAAAAAGACAAATTTTGTGAATCAATAAATATTAAGAATTAAAATTGCAATTAAACATAAAATATATACATAATTAACTCGTTAAAAAAACTAATTTAGTATTTTTGTATAACTTAAAAAAAACACGTAAAATGTATTTTATCTTAACAAAACTTAAAAATTAATATAAAAATTTAATTTTAAATAAGATAACATAAATTAAGAGTAGAAATGATTTTTCTTCTCCGTATTCAAGACACCAAATTAAAATATCCTGTCAACTATCTACCTAAGACCGTTATATTTCTGTTAAAAAAATCTCATATATTGAAAAAAGATTACCAAGCCTCGTAAGAACCCTGATCCTTATACTCCCAATAAGTTATTAAAAACACATTAAAAAAAAAAAGACTGAAAAAATAAGCCTTTAAGTGTTGTAGCATATCCGTTAAACCATCCAAAAATTAAGTGTTGTATCTTTTAATAAAACAATATTTTTTTTATAAATAAGGTAGTTTAATTATTATTTGAAAGTCTAATCAGAGTTTTTAAATTTAAATTTGAAATATCATATTCAACTTATTAATTTTAACATTTATCAATCGAACTATGATTTAAAAATAAATAATAATAAATTTAATATAAAATAATTTTTCACCTTTAATAATAATTTATCATTAAATCGTAATGAATAAATATCTCTTTAAATTTCAATATAAAATAAAAGTTTAAAGATCATACACTATTAATATTTTATAAGTTGAATTATCATTTTAGTCCTTTTATTTTTACTTATTCACGAAATTGATTTATTTATTTTAAAAATCGACAATTTTTGTCCATTCACATGATTTTCAACTAAAAAAATGATGGCGTGAGATGATTTAAATAACGTGACAAATGATAGGATGTTGTAGAATGATTAATACCTATAAAATTTGAATAAAACGTAGTAAAAACTTGGATTTCAACTTCAATTTTTTTTTCTTCGTATTCTAAATTTAATTAATGACATATGAATAATTAATGTATCTAAATGGTTCTATATTATATAATTGTATATCACATTATTACAAATATGTCAAATCGTCGTCTTTAGTTCAAAAATATAAGAAAAACTAAAACGGTCGACTTTGAAAATAAGATGACTAATTTTATAAATTAATAACAATAGAAAGATCAAAACTGTAATTAAATCTATTTTATAATGACAAATTATAATCACGTGATGAAACAATAAAATCAATAATTTCTATTATATGTATAAATAAAACTGGTTTATATAAAAAATGCATGATTTTTTTCTCATACAATTCAGACAATCCTTATAGATTATATTGCTGAATATATTATTTTTGAACTAATTAATTAATTGGCAAAAAAACTAAGAGTCGTGTGTTTTAAAACGGGGTGTCTTTTGACCCAAGAAGGAAGCGTTATGACCCGTTTAACGGAAAAGCTCCGTTTGTCTTTCTTTCTCCTCAAACCGACCCGTTTTCTCTCTCTTCTTTCTCTCTCTACTCTCCGTCTCTGCAAGTCCCTTGCTCGTTCTCTACTATCCCAAACCCTACCTTTCTTCTCCATGGACAATCTCTTCTCCGATAACGCCGATTACCTCTCCGACGACTTCGATTCTTCGTACTCCCTCCGTCCTCACCGTCCTCACCGTCGCTTACTTCAAGAAGATGAACGTGATTTCGCCGACGAGAGAGTCTACTTGCTTCCCTACAGGTACCTATCTTCACTCCTCACTCACTCAATGTTCATTCTCTGCTTTAAGAATTTATTATAGTTTCCGATTTTTGGGGGTTTTTTCGCTGTTCGAGTTTCTCGCAACTGATTCGTAAATACGTGGCGTAATTAGGTTTGATTGATTTTTGTGTCCTTAAGAAATTGAAGTCACGATTTGTTACTTGCATTATAAATGAATTAAATCGAACTTTTTTATTTGGATTTGAGTGAAGGTGGTGGATAGATGCAGAAGGAGTTGAAGGTGATCGTGTAGAAGGTGTTTTGTACACAGTGTGGTCAAACTGTGATTCTGAGTCTGAAATTTTGCTCCATCTCAAGAAGGAAGAGGATCGTGAGAAGATTAAGAATTTGGAGGTGGGTTTTTCAGGTCGTCATTATGCCTTGGTTCCTGAAGGAATTTGGTTGCGTGCTCTCAAAAGGTGAGCTTCAATTTGTTACTTTTAGGCACTGTTGTATTGAAATTAAGCTAAAATTTGTGGTCTTCTTGGGAGTTGACAATGCATTGACTCATTGAGCTGTAAATTTATGTTTATGTTGGTCTTTCCAGTATGCTGTTTTTGTTTGTGATTATTTGCTTTTTTTTTTTTTTTGGGGAGCAATTGGAATCGGGCCTAAGAGCTGATGGAGTGTTCTAAATATTTGTTTAGGGATGTAGTAATATGGAAGTCTATTGCGTGTTGGGGTTGCAACCTCTTTGTGGGCTTGTATTTGGTACGTATTTAAGGGATGTGCATGGTGTGAGGGCCTTCTTGATGACATTGTATTTTGAATGAAATTTGTGCAACCGGATGATTTCTGTATCATAGTTATGGGATAATTACTTGTTCAATATAAGTGGTTCTAACCTTACATGGACATAGAAGGACAATCAAGTGTAGCATTAAATTTGAGATAATCATTCTAATTCCTGTATAAACAAAATGCTGTTTTAGGATATAGGAAAAATATGCTCTGTTTGTTAGGAACAGTCTACCTGGTTTGCATGCCCTTATTTAATACGATTTTTCGTTCTGTGCATGATGTTAACAGAAACAGTTACACTTATAGAGAAAATTTAGATATTTGTGAAAGTAGTTTAAGTCTTTAAAATTTACTCATATGCATGATTATGTAAAAATATATTTTGTTTCGATAATATTTAGATATAGGAATAATTCTAAAGACATGATAAATTTTGAAGGGTACCGGAGTTGTCATCTTATAGAAATTCAATATTGATTTGTTGTTTGTTCCCTTTCCTACTGGTATAAATTATTTTAGCATAGCAGAGAATAATTATGGTTTATTTCATGTAAGAAAATAAATGCTGGTCTTACAAGCACATATAATTCATACTAGTGAAAATTTGATTAATCTTACTCTTCTTGTAGGTATAACGATTTTAATAATGCGGTGAAAGATTTTGGGAGCCTCTTCAATGCAGAGGATTGTTTGCCAGATTTGTTCCCCTTGCAAGTTAGGATATTTGTTTCATGGGAAACCAGTTCACTGGTAGCAAAGATAAGCCAAAAGGTCCAATTCATGATTTGTTTGTTTTCTTTTTCCGGATAGTGTTTGGACAGGGTTAAAAAAATTTCTTAAAAAATGTTCGTAACCTGCTTTTTGTTTTATTCAAAAGTAGCTTTATATTATGGTAATCGATACTTTACGACATGATTTCAGGAAAATTTGTCTGACTTCTACAAGAAAGCTAGTGACATTTTCAATTCTGCATATAAATCAGTGAGTTAACTATTAAATGATTTTGTTTATAAATTGTCTATGTTCCTTTGATAATGTATGATTCTATGTTATGGATGATGCAGTTGTATATTTGGGACTTTTCTGGGCAGACAACCCAGCTTTTAATAAATGACAAAGCTAGGGTGCCAAATGATTCTCCTGGTCAACTTGGAAAAGAGGTAGTTGCTGTTTCAACTTTTTCTTCTTTGTATTCTTTTTCTATAACTTCGTTAAAGATATTTCAAGTTTATGTTGGTCCACAAGGAACTAGATGCTAGACAAGTTATGGCAGAATATTGAAATTAATCTATAAACCATACTCCCTCTCCCTTAGACAAGTTTGAGATTTCTTTGTCCCTTAATATAAGACTCTTTTCTAAATTTCACATGTATTAATAATTTCTTTACAAAAATACTCCTATTTAATTTACAATTGGAAAATGTAAATCCGTTTTCTCTTTCTTATGATATCAATAATTGCTATTATGGAAAAGTAGCACATTTTTGATAAATTTATTGCTTCAACAACTTTTCTTCATACGCCGTGAGTTTGGTAGGTGTGTCTTATAGTAAGGGACAGATGAGTATAATTTTAAATTTTAGAAATATGTTTTTAATATCTATTGTTAGTTAAAAAGCTTGAAATCAGCTATTTGGTCTTTTTATAAATTTTTGACTGCTCCATTTCCATGTCTATGCAGGTTCTTTTGGAGTTACAAGTTCATGGACTTTCAGATTCAACGAGGGGTAGTCGAAGCAATGGGATGATATCAGATAGGTCTCAGATGGAATGTTCTTCCAACAGTGGCCCTGTTATGATGAATGGAGGCACCGACAATGTTATCCCCTATGTAACAACAACAAACAACTATTTTCAAGGCAGTAGCTATAGAGCAGTCCGATCTTTGGGCTTGACAGGATTACAGAATCTTGGAAATACCTGTTTTATGAATAGTGCCCTTCAGTGTTTGGCTCACACCCCAAAGCTGGTTGATTTTTTCCTTGGAGATTATCGTAGAGAGATAAATTATGAAAATCCCTTGGGAATGAATGTATGCATTGTTTTTTCTTTTCATGTTTTTTGTCATTTCTAAGCACGGTTCTTTTTTGTTGGTATTAATATATTCTCTCTCTCACTCTCCATATGTTTTTTCAGGGAGAACTTGCTTTAGCGTTTGGAGATTTACTTAGAATGCTGTGGATTCCTGGAGCAACACCTGTGGCACCAAGAATGTTCAAGATGAAACTGGCTAACTTTGCTCCTCAGTTTAGTGGTTATATGCAGCATGATTCTCAAGTTAATACCTTCAACTTCCTCGCCTTTTTTTTTTTAATTTCTCAAAACATATATTATAACAATTGCTATTTCCTTGTCCATCTCTTATCAATGTTATCATTGACAAATTTTCCGTTATTGTGACATGAGATGAAATAATCTTATAAAATCTTGAAGTTTTTGGCTTGCAGGAACTGCTTGCTTTTTTGTTGGATGGACTGCATGAAGACCTTAATCGTGTCAAACGAAAGCCATATCATGAAGTTAAGGATGCAGATGGCCGTCCGGATGAAGAAGTGGCAGAAGAGTATTGGCGAAATCACCTTGCTCGCAATGACTCGATAGTAGTTGATTTGTGCCAAGTAAGTCTTTTAAGATTTTTTTTCTTCTTATTGTCTAAGAATCTCATACTCTTAAAGTTGCAACATACTGTCATTTAGGGTTCTGTGCTCCCTAAAAGTTTTCTGTACCAGTGATGCATAAAAGATTTGATGGATATAATCAAATAGACATCCCAAAAAGGAATTTTATTCTGTTATGTCAGATTACTATTAAATAAATAAGGTATTGGTCTATTGAAGAAGTTATTGGTTTGTAGACCTGGCTTCTAGTTGCTACTGAGCTCACTTTTTATTGAATGGTTGCATGTGAGGTTTAAAACATGTTTTTAGTGTTTTGTTAAAGGAAGAAAAAAAAGCAATATCGTAATTAGAAGCAAAGAACAGTTCTAGATTTCCTCTAGTTCAACAGTTCTTACTTTTTAAAGTAAAATTTATTTCATTCCATTATTGTACAGGGCCAGTTCCGGTCAACATTGATTTGCCCTTTTTGCAAGAAGGTTTCTATCACCTTTGACCCTTTTATGTACCTATCTCTGCCATTACCTTCTACAACAATACGGACCATGACTGTGACCGTCATGAACACTGATGGGATCACATTGCCTTCTGCAATTACTGTAACAGTGCCTGAATGTGGAACACTTAAGGATCTTATTGGGGCCTTAACTGCGTCTTGTTCTCTAAGAGATGATGAAACCCTCTTGTTGGCTGAGGTATTTTGCACCAGTATTTTGTAAAATTATTGCTTGTTATCCCCTGATTAATTTAATTGTTATGTTATATCTGTTAACATCAATTCATTAGGCCAGTGCAAACACATTCATGTGTTTGTTTTAATTTTAAGTCTGATTTTATTGTCTTATATACAGGTATATAGGAATAGGATTTTTCGGGTATTGGAGGATCCATCTGATTCATTAACTGATATTAGAGATCAAGATAAACTTGTCGCTTACCGGGTGCAAAAGTATACTGAAGGTAGCCTCTTGATTATTTTCACGCATGAACGATTGGTGGAAAGGTAAGCTTTTCTATGCCTTAAATCCTTGATTCCATTTCTACAAACTGAAGTATTTTCAGTTTGTTCCTACAATACCTTTCCCTATATGTTTGTGTCACTAATAATTATCGCATACCCCTTCACCTGAAGTACACACTCTCACTGCAGACATCATGTTGTGATAGAATTTGTTTGCCACGTGGCAGGATCTCAACTGTTTAGAGCATATACTCCTAGAGTATCCAGTAATTTTAATTTTTCACTACCCATATATGTAAGATTTTGTTTGGATGAGGGAATGTAATATTTTAGAGGAATTCAAATCCTTTAAGCAAATTACATTGTTTGGATAATAAATTTGAAATTTTTTTAAAATGAAGGGATTTTGTGAAGTATTTTATAGAAGTTAAATTTAGAGAATTTCAAATACCACCTAAAAACTAAGAATTTCAAATACCAACTAAAAACTAAGAATTTCAAATTCCCCCTTTATAATTTATGAATCAAAAAAGGGTCACTATAATATATTTTAAATTTACAATGTGATCCTTTATTTTTCAAAATTTTCATATTAGTACCTATTTTTTGATAAATTGGTCCCTAGTTTTTTTCTTTCAAAATTTGCAAATGGTCCCTAAACTTTTCCAAAATTTCATTTATGCCCCAAATTTTATTTTTGCCTCAAAACTTTTGAAATTTATAAAAATAGTCAACTTTAAATAAACAAAATTTATGAATGAAGGGAATGAAATTGAAGCATTTGAATTGCTTAGAATTTTAAAATGCTAGAATTTTCAATTACTCCATTCAAACACATTCTAAAAATTACATTCCCTCAAAATTGTCTCATCCAAACATACTCTTAAAAATTCTAGCAAATTACCTTGTTTGGATATTAAATTTGGAGAATTTTCAAAATGAAAGGATTTCATGAGGTATTTTGGCAAAACTTAATTTGGAGAATTTCAAATATCACCTAAAACTTAAGAATTTCAAATTCCCTCTTTACTTTTTATTATATGAATCATGTAATGGTCTCTATAATTTTTTAAAATTTATAATTTTGACCCTCTGTATATCCAATATTCATATTAGTCCCAAATTCTTATTTTTTTTGCAAATTAGTCCTAAAAATTGCAAAATAGTCCCTTAACTTTTCCAAAATTTCAGTTTTGCTCCAAATTAATATTTATTTTTGCCTCAAATTTTGAAATTTATAAAAAAAATCAATTTTAAAAGAAAAATTCCTTTATCCAGACAATTAAATTTAGAAATGAAAGAAATTCGATTGAAATATTTGAATTGCCTAGAATTCTAATTTCTCTAGAATTTTCAATTATGGATTTCCCCATCCAAACACACTCTGAGAGTTTGTTTGGTAGTTGGGAGGATGACTTACCGTTTTGGAGGGCTTTAAAATATTCCCCAAATCCTTTCCTTTTTTTGGGATACTCTCGAAGCAAAGTACGTATTAATCACAATCCTTCTCTTCTCCCCTCCAAAAACACTCCCGAACTAGGTAAGGGATTCCCCTCGTCTCCCCTCTCCCAAAGGTTCCATCTCCTTCTAACTCCCAAACAAAGCCTAAAGGAACATTAGATTCTACTTATTCATGTGGAACACCGCCAAAATTTGCGAATAATCTACCTTGTGGCCTAAGAATGCTAATCTGAATGGTTTGTTCAAGTCAGGCTAAAATGTCTTGAGTGTAAAATAGACATACATTGTTTTGTTCTTCTACAATAGTTGGTTGCCATTTTTGAACTTCATGTCAGTAAATTTTGGTGTTACTTTTCAAGTGCGTGTATTTGGTAAATGAGCCTATTTTTGGAATTGATCTGTTGTTTGGTTGTTTCTCTATTTTCTGATATTTATGTTCTTTATTGGTGCACACTAAATTTATTGTATTGTGTATTACAGTTTCGGGAAGGAGAGGTTTGAAAATAGACTGTTTGGTACTCCAGTTGTAGCAAGGCTATCCGGCATAGCTTGTGGGTATGATGTTCGTAGAGAGTTTCTGAATTTAATCAATCCATTTCTCATGCAAAATACTGAAGAAACAATAGATGAGTATGATAAGGATGACAATGTTGACGACGACGATATTAAAAACCTAAATGAAGCTGATGACTTGGGTGAAACTAGTAGCTCTGCAGTAATAGGAATTGATGCTGTCTCGAGCAGCGAATCAGAGGATGACACATATTTGTGGACTGACTTTGAATTCTATTTATTATTTTCCGGGAGAGGAAATGAGATTGTTAAGATAACATCAAATGAACCGCTTCCAGTCACAATGTTGTCCGGAAAGCTGGAGGTAGCTGTGGTATGGTCAGATAAGATGCTTAAAAAGTATGACATAAACCTGCTTGATTCATTGCCTGAGGTTTTCAAACCCCAGTTATTCACCAAGAGAACACAAGAATCAATATCTATTTACAAGTGCCTTGAAGCCTTCTTAAGAGAGGAACCTCTTGGGCCAGAAGACATGTGGTTAGTAGATATATAATAATAGCTAATATGTTATTTTATCTTTGAATGTTTTCATGTTCCGAGAACAATTTATCTTCTATATAACTCATCATCATGTGTGTATGTTTATCGTGAACAACCTAGTGGAAAAAGGCTCTGATTGTTCTTTTATATGTTGACCAAGGATACGGTCTCTTAATGTTCTAAAATGTCAAACATATATATTTTAATTCTTTCAATGTTTGACATTGCAATTTGATGTTCATAAGGTACTGTCCTGCCTGCAAAAAACCTCAGCAAGCAACAAAAAAGCTAGACCTTTGGAGGTTGCCTGAAATCCTTGTTATTCATTTGAAGAGGTTCTCATACAACCGATTCTTCAAGAACAAGCTGGAAACTTTCGTTGACTTCCCAATTAATGATCTGGATTTGTCAACCTATGTTGCTCACAGGAGTTTTCCGCTTTCCAACTGCTATATGTTGTATGCAATTATTTGTCACTATGGCGGGTTAGGAGGAGGTCACTATACAGCTTTTGTCCGCGTAAGTACCATGCAGTTGTCTGTGTTTCAGTGATTAATTTATTCTATGCATAATGTCGTTCTAATTATGCGTATCCGACTGTATTTATTTTCTTGCAGTATGGCCATGATAAATGGTATGAGTTCGATGATAGCAGGGTTGCCCCCGCGGATGAAGACATGATAAAGACTCCTGCTGCTTATGTTCTTTTCTACAGGAAAGTTTAGACGAAGAGGAAACCTTTAGATTCAGTTGTGTAATTAGTCATAGCAACATGGAAAGCTCGAGGCGTTTTAGACCTTTTGCCTATACAGTTGCGCCTGGCTTTCCTCAAATTGCTGCTTAAGCGCTTGCGGTTTGGTTTTCTAGAGACTGGTGAAGAGAAAATAGAAGGATTATTTTAATATTGTACAACTTTTAGAATCTGAGG
>NC_021162.2:72560505-72572241 GCF_000331145.2 Cicer arietinum
AGTGTAGATCTTAAATTTTTTGAAGTCGGATGACAGATATTTACACCTGTTGGACGACGTGTATATATGCATCCTGATTCGGGAAATTATTTAACCAATTTTTTAAATCAGATATGGTTTGGTTCTTTCAGAACATGGTTATTATTACTATATATGGAAAAATTACACAGTTTTGTCTCCTTGTTTCATCTCATTCTCGTGCTCTTCCGTTATGCCAATTTTTTTGCGGTGCTTTGAGTTGTACTTCTGACTCGTTCAGTTCAATGCTTGCGTATTTCCTTTCGTCGGCTAAGAAATGTGTATACTCTTTCAGTTTAGTATTCTAATAGATACTGCAGATCTATTGTCGGAGGAAAAAAATTAGGTACGGAACATCTCTTAAAATTGCAAAGCAATTGATTATTGTAGCACTCAATGGGTTAATCGAGCAAACACATATGGTTGAGATTATGTTGTAGAAGTAAATACTAGTAATAAAGCCTTGAGTCAACTAAGAAACAGCTTTAACTGGGATCACGATTCTGTGTTGTTCTTTAAACTGCATATACCTATTACTTGTGTCAAAATGAACACGAATTTGCTTTTGGATCAAAAAGTTGCGCCCTCCTCTATGATTTTTTATTTAATAGTCTAAATTTTGTGAATATGCATTTTAAAAAATAATATGATATAACCTTTACGAAATCGAAATTTGGAAAGTGAAAAGGATGCATATGATTGATATTATTTTTTAAATTTTGATATTATTATAAAGAGATGAAAATGATTTATAAAAATTAGTCTTAAGTCTTCCAAAATCATTTAAAATACTCCTGTAATTCATTTTTTAAACTGCCAATTTAAGTTGTGTTACTATCTTTCACCTATTTTCATTTTTCTCCTTTTTTCTAAAACTACCCACTTCCTCCTAAATTCTCAAATGGACCTTAAATGTTTCCCAAATAGACCCAATTACTTCATCTAATTTCTAAATTTAAATGAAAAACATACATAACCCAAAAACTAATTTAAATTGGGTCTAGGTTGCAACTGTTTTTTTTTTCCTATTTGGATGAAGCAATTAAAAAATTTAAAAAATACAAAACTTTAAAGAATTCAAATGGTTCAATTAAATTCTCTGAGTATATAATCTTTGTTTGGATAGATTAATTACTTCTTTAAAGTTAAGTTATTTTTTTAAGAATTTTAAATTTTTTGAAGTTAAAATATAAATATCAAAAGAAAAGTGGTTCAAAAATGAAATTTTAAAACAATTGGGCAAAAATTAAAATTTTGGAAACATTAAGAGACAATGTGCAAAATTTACTGAGAAAAAATTGAAAAATATATAAGAAACTAATGTGTAAATTTGTGAAACATATATGGATCAATTTGCAAAATTTTAAAAAGTTATCGAAACCCGTTTAAGATTTATATTTTATAGTGGAATTTAAATTTTTTAAATGATAAAATAACTCATACAAATACTTTTATTTTAAAAATTATATACATTTACTGTAGACCCAATTTAAAATGTAATTCACATTGATTTAGCAAAAAATAATGTAATTGGTACATAATAATAATTTGAATTACCCTTATAAAACTACTTTACTTCTTATAAATAATAAAACTACTTTACTTCTTATAAATAATATTTAAATAATCGCTACCCTCCAACAATACAAATCTTCTCCACCCACAAATCCGCGATTGAGATAGGTGAGATGACCGAAATTACTTTATTAAAATTACAAAATTTCATGTATATCTAAAATTTTAACATCTATATCTTCTTCTCTTCTCTGTCTCCCTTCTGAGTAAGCTTCCAGTATCACGTTAGTTTTCGTTAGTCTTCGCTGTCGTATTTCGTGTCTTCTCCGTCATCTTTGTCATTCACTTTGTTCGCGGTTTGTCTTCATTTCTCTCTGCTCGCCGCTGCTCACTCTGTCGTCTCCCTCCTCGCATGCACGATCTGTGCTCCGTGCTCCCTGCTCACTCCGTCTGCAAAGATTCCAACCTATTTCCATCTCTTCCCTCTCCGTTTGTCAAAAGGTTCGCCTCTTTCATCTCTCAATTTCGTTCATCATCGGAATTGTTTATTACGTACTTTATTATACCATTGTTATCAACTCCATTAATATCTATCTCCCTTTTCTTGTTACAATTGTTGAGTGAATGAATAGATGTTAGTGCTGATAGAAAGTTAGGTTTACTTGTTTTGTTCTAATGCATGTTGTGGAGAATTTTGTTGGATATGAGGTGTTTGATTTTTTTTTTTTCATTTAATTTTCACATTGTGGAAAGATGTTGTATGTTTCCTAAATTGGTTGGTTTATTGAACAAGATATATGGGGTTTTACAGCAAACACTAAAGGCTTGAATTTTTTAAGTTTGCTTAGAAAAAAAGAAACATAAATAAGTTGTAATTTATTTGATTTTAGATGCATTTAAAAAAACTTCATATATAATAGATGCATTTGTTCTTTCGGTGTGTTTTTCATCCTTGAATTTTTGCTACATCTGATTTTTAAAATGCAACTCTTTAGAATGCAACTCTCTTTAGAATGCAACTTTTTGTTTTAGAATGCAACCATAATGGTAGTTCAAGTGGTTCTATTTGATGTTTTGCATTGCATGTGAATGTGACTTGATCAAATCTCCTTTCCTATCAGCTCTGCTACATCACTGTAAGTTTCTGACATGCTTTTATCATCAATACACTTGTCACAAGATGTTTTTTGATCGTTGATCACCAAGCGTATTGACTCCCTTTGTCTCTGATTTGTGCATATTATCTCTGATTTGTGATTGTGACTCTGATTTGTATATATTATCTCTGATTTGTTGATAATAAACTTTTTATTTTTGACAAGTATATTTTTATTTGTGGTTGTGACTCTGATTTGGTTCTCCCTTTGTTTTTGCATTATTTTGACTGTGATTGAATCTCTGATTTGTTGATTTATTGATGATTTCAAGTTAATTAAAGAGGGTAGACCATTCCCTTAAGTTATTTTTAAGTCATGTAGTTAAATTATTTGATACTTCACTCTGTGTTTATTACAACTTGATTTTTTTTCTATATAATATTATTTACATATTTGATTTATACATTATAATTTTATGTCGTTCATCCCAAACTTTAGTCAGGCTCCGTCACTGACAGGGGCGGAGCTTCATAGGGACAAGGGGGGCCACGGCCATCCAAAAAAAAAAAATTATAGGTAAAATGACTTAACTGCCCTACTTAAAACTAAATAATTACAAAAATACCTAAACTTAATTCTGTTTTCTCTTTCTTCCCCTCTCTTGCATCCAGCCTCTCTCTCTCCCTCTTCCATAATCAGATTTACGACGGCCGCCTCTACCAAACAAACGACTCTGCCAGACAAACGAAACGCGCGAACGCCTCCGACAAACGAATCACGATTCGCTCCTCTGCTCGCTGCGGGCCTGCGGCCGCCTCTGCCTCCGTGGCCGTTCGTCGCTCTCGCCTCTCTGTTCGCTGCAACTCTCCAAATCGCGTTGCTGCTTTGTTCAAAGGGTTCGAATTTCTATTTTGTTATTGCTGATTTTTGTTAGGTAGTGCTGATTTTTGTTAGATTTGATTTATGAAAGCATGAAATTTAAAGCTTATATTGTTAGTGTTGAGTTTGAAGCTTTGATTTGGAGTTTGGAATTTTAATTTGGAGTTTCAATTAGACGTTAGTGCTGATTTTGTTATAGAGTTTTTGTATTGCACATAAAGTGTTTGATTTTATATCAATATAAAGTGTTTGAGTTTTTTGTGTGTTTGATTTTATGTCTATATAAAGTGTTTGAGTTTTTTTGTTGTATATAAGATGTTTGAGTTTTGTTGCATTTTTGTTTGAGTTTTTGTGTTGCACATAAGGTGTTTGATTTTATATCAATATAAAGTGTTTGAGTTTTTTTGTTGCACATAAGTTGTTTGAGTTTTGTTGCATTTTTGTTTGAGTTTTTTTGTCCATATAAAGTGTTTTAGTTTTTTTGTTGCATATAAGATGTTTGTTTTATGTTTTAGTTTTTTTGAATTTTTTTGTCCATATAAAGTGTTTGTTTTATGTTTTAGGTTTTTTGTTGCATATAAGATGTTTTAGTTTTTTTATGTCGGCCACCCCAACCTTTTCAGTCAAGCTCCGCCACTGGTCACTGAGTGCATGCACCTTTTCTTCACTTCACTCCTTTTGCCCAAATTTTATTCAATTCAACATACTTAGTTATTCAATTCTTTTATTAACTATTTCTCTAACACCTTCTTAATTATCCATTTTCTCATTTTTATATTCTTATAGATTATAGATTTTCTGCATTTACTAATTGCAGCAAAAAAATGGAAGGTGGCGATGCGTTTATAGGCGGAGACAAACTGATTGTGAAGGGATTGACTTTCCATGGTTTTCACGGAGTATTACCCGAAGAAAGAACGTTGGGGCAGAAGTTTTTTGTTGATGTAGATGCTTGGATGGATCTCAAACCCGCTGGAATTTCTGATAATTTGTCTGATTCAATTAGTTACGTTCACATAGTTGAGTGAGTCACCAACAACTTTATTACTTATTCATTATTCCCATTCCCATTTCATTTTCTGTCTTAGAATATGAAATGTGGTTCTGAACTAAATTAGGATACGACAATTGGTCACCAAGTATATTGGCTCATGTAGTTTTCTATTATGCAATATTGCAATGTTTAGGGTTAGATACTATGATGAAGTTTACCTTGAACTGTATAACAACCAGACCCCTTTTGATCGACACTGTTATTCACGATCCCCCTTTCCTCCGTTGGAAATTAACATCTTTTTGCCTTTCGTGGGAGTAAAACCTGATACCTAGGGGACAAGTACCACCTCCACTACCAATTGAGCTACTACAAGGGAAAAGAGAGCGAGAAGATCGTGAATAAAAGTGTCAGTCACAGGGACTGGGCTGTTACACCTTGCCTCCTGCACCCCATCGTCCTAGTCATAACCCAACAAACGAATGGGCGAAGCCCAAAGAGCAAACGGGTTGCTCTAGGCTCACCCATATGCCCACTTATCACCGAATACTATCTATACTTAACACTTTGATTAGTAAGTAATAATTTGCTGGAACCCACATACCACAAATAAAACATGGACGGTATGCACACCTCAAAGGAAGTGAGTGGAATTTACCCTATCATTAAGACTCAACTGGAAAAGTTAGTATAAAATTAACATGATACACCAATCATAAATCAAAATAGAGAATTGATATTTTTAGAGGAAGTACAAGTCATTGTAAACATATAGTATCTTCGTTAAGCTTAGGTATATAAGTTCATTGTAAGCGGATACTGTAATATCTTGATTTGTATTGGTATACAAGTTCAAAAGCTAAAAGGAGAAAACTAGAAACAATACAATTGTATAGCACTATATGTTTACATGTGCTATTCAATGTTCATCTAAAATACACTTGTTTGATGATGCAGTATAGCTAAGGAAGTTATTGAAGGACCATCTGTCCAACTTCTAGAGTCAGTGGCCCATAAAATTGCAATCACGACTCTGACAAATCACAAACAGATATCTGCTGTTCGTGTGAGGGTTGGAAAGCCTCATGTGGCGGTTCAGAGTCCGCTTGATTACTTAGGTGTTGAGATTCTTAGACGCAGAAGCGATTTGACACAGTAGAACTTTCATATTTACTATTGCAGGTTTTTTATATAAACTATCAGCCTTTTCTTTTGTATTTTTATCAGTTTTGCTAATAAAATTAAAAATGAAAGTTAAGCATACTATATTTATACTATATAAGTAGATAATTTGGACACCACAGACCAAAAAAAAATGCAGCGGAGACACTGTTATTTTTAGCTGCCATAGAGTATCTGCAGTGAAGTTTATATGTCATTATCGGTAATAAATTGTTCATCTGTAATTGTTTCCTCCTTCAGTCTGTAATGAAAAGTAATTTGTATTATGAAGAAAAATAAACTCTCGCTCAAGTTGATAGACTATCATTCATTCCCTTTCACTTTCAGTTTTTGTCTTTCTCAAAGCTCTATTCTCATCTCCCATCCTAAATTCTCCCAAAGAGCCTAAAAGTGATAAGTGGGGCTTCAAAGGTATGACTTGTGAGATGCAAAATCATGATTTAATTAATCTACATCATTACCAAACTTTTAGTCTTACCATGACGTTTTTTCTTCTAATCTTGGTTATCAGCCATAACTTTAGTATCTTCATAGCATTAAATGAATATTCAAGGCATACCTTAGTTCAATGATTTACATTATGCTATATGTCTGTCGATACTTTCTTAAATGTGGTTATCCAATTTGTTTGAAGTTTATTTATGAAATGACACAAGCACGTTATTAGAAGAACATCGAGAATGGGAAATAAATTGATTGAACTGGAAATTATTTTCAACCATACAGTAACACTCCATACAACAAGAACCAATTTCCTTAGCTTCGAACATGATTGTGCAATTTTTTCTGCCCTCAAATTCAACACCGAAACTGTATGGACGCATTTTGCTTTATTCATTGAACAACTCTAGTTATGTAAGCTGGGACATTAGCATGAGCTAGATGTTGCAATTAATTTGTGAAAATATTTAATATTTTTTATTTTCTAAAATGGGTGTTTGTTTTATTTTAATGAGAGATTCTGTAAGTAAATTACTTTTGCAGAGAAAAAATGAATTGTTAATTAGTGAAGTTATATTTTTGGAAATAATGATAAAAAGTTCTTTGATATTTTCATTATTTTAAAAAAAATTGACAATAAAAAAGATCTAAAAAATAAAAAATAAGTTTTCATTGAAGTATTTTTTCTTTCTTTTTTTGAAAATGTTTCAAAATGGATATTTGAAATTGCCTTAGAAATTGTAGTACTTTCATTTTTATAATTATTTTAAATGTGCAATTTCTTGTTTAAGTTTTTTTTTAACTTGATAAATTTATTCAATATGTGCAAAGTAGTTTCATATAGTTTCATTTTAGTCCATAAATAAAAATAACGAAAAGAATGCAAATTAATTTCCCAGAAAAAAAAAGTCATTTTTAGTCTTGAAAAAAATAATTGTTCTTATGTTATGTTTTTCAATTGCATACTCTGATTATGTGAGAAAGCATCAAAACCTATGTTATCTCGTTATTTTTTCAAAAACTAAATTGAATTAAAAAAAAAAATCATACACTTAAATGAATTTTCACTCTAATAAAAAATATATTTAAGTGAAAATATTAATAACCTGCCTGGATAGCGGTATTGGATATTTTATTTCAGCTTGATTAATTGAAATTATGTTTTCAAAAGGACCCGCATAGGTAGCGGTAAAGGACACCGACCGTAGTTTGGATAATGGTTACATTGCAGGGAGGCAAGAAATATAGAGAGACACGTGCATCGTTTGTTCCTCAACCTTTTATGTGCTGAAACACACTCTCATTCCCTTCACACCTTTTATTTGATCGACTCATACACTCCATAGCTTCTAATTCTAACTAACTTCCAACCTATATGACTCATTTATTATTAAACCTTTAAAATTGTATAAATTGGGTATGCATGGTCCTACTAAATTTATTAAAAACTTTGACTCCCTTCACATTTCTTCCCAGGCAGTTGAAGCACACACGTATCCATCCCTCTTCTCTGCCCCATCCCTTTTATTTCATTTTACTATTATTTTATTTTAAAATAATATAAACAATATCATCAAGAATAGCTTGGTTTAAATCACCAAAAATAAAAATAAAAAATAAAAAACTTGGTTTCGTTGTTTCCAATGTTGATCGTGTATTATTGTATTGTACCATCCTCCGCATTTGTGCTCCCCCTTCATGTGACTATGTCTCCTCTTTAGATCTGCCTTTTTTGGTTGCTGCAAATTTCTTTCCTTCTTTTTTTTACTTCTTCTAAATCACACTTCAGTTGCTTAAATCTCCATTCATGTAAGTAACCTTTTGAGGAAAATTTATATATCTTATTACTTTAATTGGATATATATATATATATATTAGTATAATAACTAGTAAATATTTTGCATAAAACATATTTCTGAAATTCTGCCACGTGTTATTAAGAAAGATTTTTCCTAAGATAGATATATAATATTGTATGATAGACTATTTTAAAACTATGATATGAATTTCATTTCACTATGAGTTTGGTTTTGGTCATATGCTAATTTGGTTTCATTAAATTATAAGTCCACTAATTAGGTGTCCTAATTTTGTTAACGTGTGGTTGAAAATTTTGATTTTTTTTTCTTCATTAATTAATGCAACGTGTGTAGAAATTCTGTTTTTCTTCTTTGATTCCAAAAAGATCATATAAATGGTTGTTTATGGCATGACTTTGACTTTCTGATGGAAGGATCTTCTTCCTTGTTTATTTAGAGACAAACACAAAGATGGCGAAAAGGCAAAACATTGTAAAGTATAGAGAAAGATTGGATAAGACACTTACTTCATTTGATCTCACAAATGATGAGAAACTCAAAACACTTGTTAAAAGTCAACTTCATCGTTCTTCACAATTAGAGATGGAATTGGAAGGTAATTATAGCATTTCCTAATTTGCTTTGAGCTTGTTTTGGAAGAAAAATATGTTACTACTTACTATTATACTATAGTATATAGCTGGGTTGAATTATTTAGTAATTTAGGTACTTCAGTTTATCTCTTTTTTGTGTGTGTGTATTCTAGAAGAAAAAGAGCTGTATTTTGATTTTGCAGGATATAAGGAGAAACTAGAAATTAAGACTGCTGAGTTATCAAACTTCCTTAATATGATTAGAAGTGCTTCTGCAGATGAAAGTGGAGGGTCTAATGCATTACACACTGATTGGAAAGTATGCTATCTACTCTCTAGTTTTGATCATGATGTGTTTTCTTCACCTATTTAAATCATTATCAGTTCATGAATTCCTTTCATAGAAATCAGGAATTTTACAAAGCCGAAAGACCATTCACTTCATTGGTTTAACATTCTTTAAGAAACAGTTCTTTATGAAGTCTGATTTTGCATTTCTGCAGTACATATGTTGGTTTTGACTCTTAATTTACTGATAAGTGAACTGAGACTAAGTGGTACGGTTCAGGGACAATCTTGCAAATTGGACTATAATATTTAAACATCTTAAGGCATCTTTGATAATTTTTCTTCTTTCAACAGTTAAAACAGGATACTGAGGAATTGCGTGTTATGTATCACGAAGGACCGGAGGGAACTCCCTTTCATACATTACTGGTTGAAGGCTATGTAGATGGGCCTGTTGATGTTTGTAAGTCACATCAAATCAGTCAAATTTTTTAGCATCCCTCTTTTTAAAGTTTAACAACAAAGGCCATATTATAGATTTTGACAGGTGAAATTTTAATGAGTTATTTTGTTCATTGCAGGTTTAGGCCTCTCCTGGGAGGCATCCCTTTATAAGAAATGGTGAGACACCATCTAGTTGGGTATGGCTCGTAGTCTACTGATAATTAGTGGGTTGGTTGCTCGAGTCAAGTAATATTGTAAACTGGAGCGTACTATATAAACATAAGCTGTAATCTATAATCTGAAGCTCGAATAACAGAAATGCATTGCAGCTGCTCTACAGTTGGAGACGTTGGCACAATTCATAGAACTTCGTGATCAAATCTGTGTTTTTTGCTTGCGTTTTTTATATCTGTTCTCTTTTGAACCGGAGTTGTTGTTCTAACAGTTGATATTATTTTAGTAATGAATTGATCCTGGAAGTTTCTGAATAGCATACAAATTATTAAATCTCAATGATACTTCTAGATGAATGCCCTATTCACAATTTTAATTTCTTAGGTGGCCTCAGTTTACTGTTCCAACTTTCAAAGTTACAGTATCTGAATGTTTGCAGAAGGTTCAAACTGGAGAACAAATATCACTAGTAAGGTTGAAAAATATCACTCTCTAACGTCACTTACCATGTTAAAAGGCCTTCACATTTAAAAGCTTATATTGTTCCATATTTTGTAAGAAAGGGTGAAGCCTCCATGGCCGGTGTCTACAAGGGAAGCTATAGTGCATTTTTATCTGTTTGAGTACTATCAAGATGACTTGGTAGTTGTTCTCATGAAATCGGTAGTCAACTGAATCTTTTTTCCTTTGTTTCATTTTCTAAAGAAAGATGATTCTGAACTATAGTCTAAGCTTTAAGAAATTTGTGCTTGATTTAGGTACCTGAGTCGAAGAGAATTAATGAGGTCATTGATGGTTTCAACAATGATCTGATTCCTGGAGCAAAGGGTGTTGTGAGAATGGATTTGGTGGGAGGATTTGTTTTGCAAAAGGTGACATCTGAAAGGAGTTACTTCCGGTGCGTTTTTACTATATTCCATATATTTTTTTATTGGAAATTATTAGTATATTAGCATTTTTTTTCTTCGTTGGAGTTTGAATGCTTTAACTCCTCCAACTCCTTCAAACATGTTGTTTTGATCATAGATTTTGCAAATAAGCTGCTTTACCTATAGCCTATAGGTAATATATTTTTGTACTATGGAAAAATTATGATGAGTATTATATTGTATTTGCGATAGAGAGGACTCTTCTTTTTTAAACTTATAACTATAAATTAAAATTTGTAACTTCATTGATATTCAATACTCTGAACTAAGCAACTTATTCATTTCTTACTTGAAATCAAAATAAATATGTAATTGAACTACTTAAACTTATAGACTAATTATTATATGGCTTAGCTTCCAACATTTGTTGAGAAATAAAAAATGTTGCCAAAAAGAAAGGATTAATTTTTTTTAAATTTTGTAGGACAATAGCAAATTTGGATATCAAGATGGATTTTATGCCTCCATCCCTTATAAATTTTATTTCAAGGCAACTTATCGGCAGTGGTTTCAGACTTTATCAGAAGGTTGTTCATTCTTCTCAGATATACTTCTCTTAAATCATATATCCAAATCATCAACTTGTTTTCTTTCCTTCCTTTACTACTAGTATTTGATGAAAGAGTTATTTTATAAGAAAAGGAAAACATTCAAACATTAATATGGCTTCTTAAATTGTCTTAACTGATATAGTATGATATTTCCTGCTTCCTGAACTTACAATCAATAATATTATTTGCAATGACTGTTTGAAGTTTGGTTTAAGCGTATTGCCATTTGAATCTTGCTCATATGCATAAAAAATCCTTACATTGTTATTTTATATGTTCTTTTTATCATCTTGTGACATTAACAAGCCCTTGATACTGTTATAGGCTGTGGCTTCAAAGATGAACAAAGACAGAGAATTTAGCAAGGCCTTGACAGACCCGTTGTATGTAAGAATTCGCGAAGCTCTATACAATATCGATGAGGAGAAAGAGGAACTTAAGCAATATGCAAGCATTCTTCCTGTTGAAGAACTTAGTCAGAGTAAGCAAGATGCAGCTAAAGATATATCTCGGGAGGATAGAAGCAACCAATATGCAAATAATTACAATGGCGAGTTTTTAGATGCAGGAAGTGAAGAGATTGTACAAGGTGAGGAAGGTGATACATTTATTGTACTAAAGGGAAATAGGAATTGTGAGATTGTAGACGCAGAGAGCGAAGAGATTGTAGAAGCGAATATTGAAGAGATTGTAGATACGGATAGTGAAGAGATTGTACAAATTGAAAAGTATGTCAAGAAAATAAATGACATTCCAATTGAGGAAGCAAATATTGAAGAGATTGTTCAATTTGAAAAGTATAATGATACAAGAGGTATAATGAAGGGAAAGA